>NW_026728669.1:0-32393 GCF_030684315.1 Stegostoma tigrinum | reverse complement strand
CAGTGGGCGAAACACATCACGTCGGAAAAACACAAAGACAAGGTGTTCAATTCCGAGGATGATCAGAACTGCTGGCAACATCGTTTCCCTATGGGAGAGTTTAAACTGTGTGAGAGGTGAGGCTTGGGGCAAGGGGAAGGAAACTGTCCATTGGACAGCAACAACCTAGGTCACAGCCATCATTTCCAAAAAGGTAATGTTTTACTGAGAATGTAGCAAATCCATAAAGGACTAACCTACAGAAAGAGATCAAGTCGGTACAGTAATTAATTTCTTATTTGGAAATAGGATTATTGGTGGCTGTGTGCAATGATACTGCAAATTATGTTTAATCCTGGGATATGGATGTCACTGACAGCTCCAGTAGTTATTTTCCATCTCTAATTGTTGTTGAGAAGATTAGGAGCATGTCATCAGCAAAAGAATCTCAAAAGAATCATAGAATCAAAAAGTCTGTACTGTTGAAAAATATACTACTACCTATGTCATTGCATTTCTCCATATTGGGTCCATGGCCTTGAACATGTATGATATTTCAAACACTCGCCCAAGTATTTAAAGGTTGTCAACTATCCTCGAGGCAGTGGATGTAAGTCAGACCCCCATCACTTTCACTTTAAAATGATGTCCCCTTGATATTGACACTTCAACTAAGCAGAACATTTAGATGCTTTCTGCTCACCCTGTCCATGCCCCTCTAAGCCTGTACACTTCTACCAGGCCCCCCTCAGCCACCACCACCATCCTACACACGCATGCTACACCACCACCCCCACCCCCTGCCTCCCTTCCAACCCCAGTCTAAAGAAAACAACCCAATCTTATCCACCCTCTCTTCATAAATGAATTGTTCCATCCCAAGCAACATCTTGCGGAATCTCCATTGCACTCCCTCCAGTACAGTCACATTCTCTCCTATACTGTGGTGACCAGAACTGCATACTGTACTCCAGCTGTGTCCTAACTGAAATTCCATACAGCTTCAATGTGCCCTCTTTGCTCTCAGAATCAGTGCCCTGACTGATAAAGGCAAGCATCCCAAAAGCCACCTTAAACACTGTATTAACCTGTCCTTTCACCTTTAGGGATCTGTGGACAAGCACCCCAAAATCCTTCTGTTCCTTTTTAGCTTCTTAGTGTTCTGCTTTTCATCGAGTGCTTCCTTCTCCCAAAGTGCATCACCTTGCATTTTTCAGGGTTAAGTTGCATTTGCCATTGATCTGCTCTTCTGACCTCTTTTTAAGCTAATACCTCCCTCCTCACTATCTACCACCCAAGCCAATCTTTGTGTCTTCTGCAAACCTTCTTATCATCCCTCCCACATTATCATGTACATCATTTATGAATGTCATAAACAGTAAGGAACCCAGCATTAACTCCTGCGGTACGCCATTGTACACACACAAAGCCTTCTACCAATACTGCCTGTCTCCTGCCACTAAGCTAATTTTAGATCCATCTTGTCAAGTAACCCTGGATCCCGTGTGCTTTTACCATCATTTGAGTTTCCCACGCGGAACCTTGTCAGAGGGCCTTGCTGAAGTTCATATAAACTGCATCAAATGCCCAACTCTCATCCAATCACTTGATCACCTCCTTAGAAAGTTCCACCAGATTTATCCCACCCTTTGACAAAGCCATGCTGACTGTTCCTGATCAAATCTTGCTAGTCTGAACGGAGATTAATTTTCTCTTCACTATTCTCTGCAATTTTCCATACCACTGACACTAGACTCACTGTAGTTTCCTCATCTGTTTCTACCACCCGTCTTGTAAAGTGGAACCACATTAGCTGTCCCCCAGTCCTCTGGCACCTTCTCTGTGGCCAGGCACGAGTTAAAATTGTGGGTCAGGGCCCCTGTAATTCCCCCTCATGTCCTAGAGCACCCTGGGATACAATCATCTGGACCTGCGATTTGACCACTTTTTAAAATCTACCAAAACCTCCAATACCCCCTTGTTACTTATATCAATCTGCTCCAGAATTTCACAATCTATCTTTTCAATGGTAGTGCATTTTGGCAAGAAAATTGTGGTTATGTATTCGTTAGAAAATAATCTAAAAGATGTGGTACAAAGCGATCTGGGACAAAAGTCAGTCCAAGTTATGGAGGCATAAAGTCATTTAGCAGGGAAACAGACCCTCTGATCCAGCTCATCCATGCCAACCATGTTCCCAAACTAAACTAGCCCCACCTGCCTGCGCTCAGCCCATATCCCTCCAAACCTTTCCTATTCATGTACTTATCCAAATGTTAAGGTGCAAGATTTAAAAGATGAGTTGTGAGGGAGTGGGGGGGCTGTGGGACCAGAGCTAAAGGATTGGAGGAATGCGGGGACAGGGCTGAAGCATGGGACTAGACCTAGAGATGTGAGAAGGAGTCATCTTCAGCAATCAGTTTGTTGGGCCATGCCACTATTTTCTTTAAAAGGGTGAAGATTTAAAGGGCCCTCACAGCTGTTAACATTGAGGCTAATTTCCATGGCAGCTGTTGCTGGAAAGCCTGAGATTCGATCAAACTGAATGGCAGTGGTTCCTTTGGACCATAAATTCTGGCATAGGCCTGTTGGGCTGAATGGCCTGCTTTCTGTGTTATATTTCTGTGTAATTCCATGACGGATTTGAACAGGTACGAGGGACTGAATTCTCATTGTGTTTGTGTTTGTAACTCTCTCTCTCCGTTCCCCAGACAAAGGAAGAAATCCTGTCCTGATGGTGATCAATGTCAATTTGCCCACAGCCAGTCAGAGCTGGAAGAGTGGATTGAACGCAGGGATTTAATGAAAATGAAGTTTGCCAAAGCCAGGAAGGACATGCTGATCGCACCAGACGACAATGATTTTGGCAAATACAGTTTTTTGATGAAGGACTTAAATTAATGGATAAAACTGGTTCAATTTAATTGTTGCTGCAACACTTTTAAATTTTAAAGAGAAGAAAATTGCTTTTGGTAAAATGATGGGTACAGTCCTGAACCGTGACCTTATTACACCGAGGTAATCCCTGTTGCCTTGCGCGCTGCGTTTTTCTCTCGTGTTTAAATGCAGCTGTAACAAAGGCAGGAGCAGCTTTAAATTGAGACAGAAAAGAAAGTGCTCACAGCTGTTACAGATGTGTAGGATGTTCCTGGGGTTAGGCAGGGTGGGAGGCGAGGGTTTGGGGTTCTGTGTACAGTGTGACGGATTGATTTGTGAACCTACGTTACATTTATACCCACAGGGACAGTTTTATGAATCTATGAGAGGCTGAGCTGAGCCATTGTGACTAGAATCTCGAGGATAAATGCACTGAATTAGCTGACAGCAAATGGTGTGACCGTATAGAGGAAGGAACTCCAATGGCATGAGGGACTGAGGGACCAGGATTTCTCCTGATAGGTAACCCCCGATATTTAGTTCCTAGTCTGTAGCACACCATTATGACCATCAAGCAGTGAGAAACAAGTACACTGACCATAGACAGTGGGAGGGCTTTTCCCTGTGATAGGGCAGAAAGTTTGCAATAACCTAAGTTGAAGAATCAGTGAGAAAATTAACTCCTAACTCTGTTGACATGAGAAACGGCAGAATGGCTTACATTATCACTCTTTTATGTATTTATCTTCCTGTAGCAGAGCTATTTGGAAAACAACTTGTTGTAGCCCACCAGAGCTGTTGATGTGCAGTTGAGCAGTCGGTCCAGTGATAATGCTGAATAAACACTGTTACTGGAAGATCTCAGCGGGTCTGGCAGCCTCTGTGAAGGAAAATAACAGTTAATGTTTCGGGTCCCTTCCTTAGAACTGAGGATTGGTAACTGGACCTGAAACATTAACTTTTCTTTTCTTCACAGATGCTGCCGAACTTTTGTTTTTGTTCCTGATTTACAGCATCCACAGTTCTTTTGGTTTTTATTCAGTGACAATGCTGAACTGAGTCTGCGTCTGCCCATTGCGTCTGTTGCGTTGCGTTCACAAAATAGATAGGGCAGTTTCTACAAGGTTTCAACTAATGCACTGCCCTGTCGCCCCTCTCCCATTTCCATCCCTGTAGTTGCCGATATCCTCCTACATCCACACATGCGGGTTGTTAATTCTTAATGTGTGAGCCCAGGCTCTGAGGTTAGGAGAATGTAAAGCTGGTTACTGTATTCACCATGTACTTGTACATGTGTCGTGGAAGAGCAGAGAGAATCCACTGAGTAACAACTGGGTGAAGAAACTCCGCTCAATTAGTTTTAATCTCCCTCCGCTCACCCCCCACCTATGCCAGTGACATTGAGGCTTGAAGCAAAGTATTGTCAGCACAAGATCCACCTAATCCAGGCCATGACTTCCCCTGGTCCTAACTGAGTCGTGTGTTGGTTATATCAACTGGGTCATGAAGCAAGTTTTGGTTCATTGAACAGAAAGCTCGTGATATAAATCACAGTTTTAATCATTGAAGCTAGAGGAAGTAAAGGTGACTTTTTGAAAGGATGAATTAAATGAACCAAAATATGTTTATCTTCCAATTGTACCTGTTGGTGTAAATAAAAAGGAAATGGGAGGAGAGGGAATGTTCTCAATCAGGAACGTTTCTCTCTTCCACCACTCCCATCCACCAAAGGCACTTTCTGTTTTAAGTTTGCTTGGCTTGTTCTGATTAACTTTTACAACTGGGAAATGCAAGTCAATTTGTACCGAAGAATATATCATAAAAGATCATTTATTTCTTTCAACTGGTGTTAGAAGTTCAGGATGCAGCTGTTTGTGTGTCCCTCTGTCTATATCTCGTTTTTCTCTCTCATTAACTTCAACTTGTGTTCTTTGCCAAAAACCAGCCAAGTCTCCCTGCCTCTCCGAACAGTCCATTCTGTATATTCACTGCTTCTATGTAAGGTTCCATACAAACCTCATTCTGTCTTTCCTTATCTCAATCTATTAGCATATCCCTCTGTTTCTTCCTCCAATTCGTGTATTCATAACATCTATTCTATTTGCCTTCAAAATATGCTATGTGAAAGTGAGTTCCACGTTTTGATCACTTGCACAAAAAGATTTCTCCAAAGTTCATTTCAATTCAATAATGTATTTTTATATTTGAGATTGAGGATAAGACTTTACAAAAGTGGAAATATTCTTTACTACGTCAGCCCGGTTGCATTCTTTGTCATTTACCTATTCCCACCTGGAGCTATTCCATTCACCTTTCATTATGCACATTATTTTAAATTGGGTCACCTTGAAACCATATATTTTTTGAGAGAAAAGAGCTATCTGTGAAACTACAGGTGCAAATTGATACATTATTGTACACCCATTGCCTGTAAACACTATTGCTCAGTTCTTCCAAGTCAATGTTCCCACTCCTCTCGCTGTTTCATTTGCACCACTCCCATCCTATTGATTCAAAGTGAAATGTTAGGACTTAAGTATAATCCATATTTTTAACTGCTTGGTGCATTTAACTCTCGCTCGTTCACACTCTCTGACCCAAGGCTGTCTTAATCTAGACCAAACTAATACATGGTGCAGTGTGAAATGATGTTGTTGGATATTTATAACGTCGTGTTCTAGAGAATGTAACATTACAGAAGAATCTAATATTTCATGGAGTAGTGTAGACAATGCAGTGTGAGGAATGAGGAACTCCTTCAGTGCTAAACCCTTCGCCGAACTGGAATGTCTCATTGGTAGATGAACAGGAGGCTGGAAGAGCACAGCAAACCAGGCAGTGTCTGGAGGAAAGGAGCAGTCAACGTCTCGGGTGTTACCTTTCCTCAGGACTGGGAGAAGGGTGATACCCAAAATGTTGACTGCTCCTTTCCTCCAGATGCTGCCTGGCCTAACTGTGTTCATCCAGCCTCCCGTTTGTCTACCTTGGAGTCCAGCATCTGCAGTTTTTTTTGTTTTTGACTAGAATGCCTCATTGTCAGGCAACATGTGGATTTGTGGAGGGCACTGTAGGGAGGTGATAGAACAGGAGGAGACAATCAAAGGCAGGGTCAAAGAGGGAGACGTTAACAAGGTGGGGAGAGAGAGTGAGGTGAAGTAACCTTTAGTGGAAAGCAAATTTGAAAACTTTCGATTTGGCTTACAGTCTTGAGTCTTGCACAAATTTGTGTGCGAATGGGAGATCATTCAGCCCCTCAACTGTTCAGCTGTTATTTAGAATGGCTTATCTGTTTCTTTCTTCTGTCTACTCAACTTGATTCTGTGAGCCTTAACACCCTTCGATAACGTGTCCAGTTGATGTTTGCAGCTGATTATTTTGAACCAGCTGGTGCTTTGTTCTTGCCAGGGGCAACTGGTAACAGGACCAACAAATCCTGTTGCCTGAGCTGCAGCGAGAGCTTTGATTACAGTCAGCGTTATTATTTGTGGGAGTTGTCTATGTACATGGTGCTTAAGGAATGAGCTTTGATACTGTGCAGAGCAGCTCAGCGATCAGCATTTTCACCATGTCTGAGATTTCTCTCCAAAGAAATCATGCTAACCCTTATTGAACCGCTCAGTACAGGAATCTGTAAGCTCTCACCCTGAATAATTTGCCATCATGAAACTATATTTACAATTGAACCAAATCTGTCCTAATGACAATGTATTTTATATAGTTAAGGTGTTTATTTTTTTCGAGCTACTGATTTTAGGAACAGACAAAGATTGGTAAGCTGCTTTGAATGGTTACTGTATGTGCTGCAAGCACTTTGGTCTCATGGAACAGTACAACTGACTTCTCTTTTGGTACAAAACCAATTTTTCCACAATGTAGAGCGAGTGTCGCATTGTCTCGTTTATTCACCTGGATGTCAGGTCAAGTCTAGACAGTGTTGGACCGGATGTAGAGCGTAGAACATAACAGCGCAGTACAGGCCCTTTGGCCCTCAATGTTGCGCCAACCTGTGAAACCAAACTGAAACCCATCTAACCTACACTATTCCCATTATTATCCATATGTTTATCCAATGACCATTTGAATGCCCTTAAAGTTGGCGATATATTCACACATTCTATTGGCAAGACATGAAGTTTGGGAATGAATTGATGCTGTAGACCCCAGGTAATGAGGCAATGGATTATAGGCTGATCCATTCCCCTCCTTCCATCCTGGTGAAGTGTAGAAGCCAGCAGAAAGTCCTTTTGATAGGATTGCTGAGTGCAAGCCTTTTACATTAAGTAATGTTGGTGTTAGCAGGACAGACGATCATACCCTCAGTCCTGAAGTCTTGTTTTGTTCGAGCGTTCGTGATATTCATTGGAAAAGACAGTGGGGTCTTTGCTCCACCCAATGTTCTCGGCATTCCAGGATAGCCCTGGATTCTCCAAGACACTGCTACCATCAAACCCAGGAGGAATTCATAGGCAGATTTTAGAAATTAATCATGGCTGTATTTGTCACCTTCAGTCTTCTTTATATTCTAGTCCATGTCATTCACTAGCTTTCTTTGTTGAAGAAGCGGCAGACCTTCTTACATGAGTACATTGGCTTTTGGCAGGGAGCTATGGTGAAATATTTAACACATCTCTTCTATATCTCCTGGAGGATTGAGTTATTTCTCAATAATTAATCAGTTTGACATGATTAGGCAAATGAGGAACTCAGTTATATTCCATCTGGTCTTGTAACTAATCAGGATTGTTCAACTTTTAGACTGGCTCTCAATTCATTCTTTAATTGTGTTCAACTAAGGTCTTGCAATTCAAGTGAAACCCCAAAATCTTACACCTTTGACAGTGATGCTCCATAATCAAACCTGCTACTAATAACCGTCTGTTCAGAAAGTTATATTAGGCTGATGTTAAAGTGACTGGTGTGTGTAGGTGATTTGGCATAGATTGGATAGGTTCACCCATCGAGTAATGAGACTGTCAGACAGAGAGGTTGGCGGCACATGTTGATACCTCCAAGAACATGGACAGGGTATAGTTGGTAACCATGGCCCTCGCTCAAGGCAGAAGCAAGGCTCCTACTTCTAGTACAAATGTTCAGTTTATAATATACAAAAAGGATTCTCCTGGTAGGTGACAGAATCCTATCCACAAAGAGGTTTTGGAAAATAGGGTGCATCATTGTGGCAAAGTGTCCAATTACTGCCCTTCACTTGAGACATTGTCCATAGGAGAATGGGACAATTCCCTTTTTATGTATATTAATTAAGACATTTAAATACATTGCTCACTAACATTTAATAAGTTAGTTAATGATAAGCCTGGTTCAGTTAAGTCATTTTTGCTGCAACCATTTTTTACATGAAAATCTTTCTTAAAAAGTTGAGAATTTTGGATATTATGTCATTAGTAATACTAGTTTAATATGTGCTTTCTTTCAAATAATGTTAAGAATATTATATTGTTGATGCAATTAGATGGATGATAAGAATTGTACTTAAATTATAACATGATATATCATGAAGAAAAGCGGGATAATGCTAATCATTTTCCATTAATCTTAAAGCATTGGTTTGTGTTTGGCTAGTAATGAGAATGCAAGGCTTGAGGGAAATGAATGGGCACCTTGAAGGCATTTCGGAATCAGAAGCAAATCTGATTTAAAATTAAGGAACTGCCTTGGGATGTTACATTTGGCCTCTCACCTGGGATTCCAAGCCACTTCGGGTGAACTCCTGCTGGAAGGTGGAGTCAAGGTTAAGATTTGGCTTGGGAATGCCTGCTGTAGTCGAATAGTCTGTTGGATCAGATATGAGAAAATCCCCACATGTAAGGTAGCCAGCAGATCACCTGAATCCCTTAGGAATCCCAGACTGAAAGAGAAATACACAGGGCCCAGCCAGGAATGGACATATGATTGATACAGCTGATGACTGCACAGCAGCCCTTACTGTATTATTTCATTGCACTGGTCTCCTTTTGGGAGACAGACTGTGCAGCAAAGAAGCTGGTGTAGGACGGCAGGCTGCATTCTCCACTCGCACATCACGTGTGCTTCATTAGGTGATGACAAGGACAAAGAGAGGAGAGTGTCAAATTTCAATATACAATTGCATTATGAATGTTAAGAAAAGCTTTTAACTTAGCGTACACATGTGACAGTTTGTTTAGATTTGATGAGTAGCATGAATAATTGAGAATGTTTTGATAGGGTGACCTTGTCCAAACAAAGCTCGAGGAGTTTTGATTGCCATAGGGCATGGATCTAAGGTCATTATTAAAAGATTGAGAATATTTTTGAAGATGTTTATTGAGATAGGAAAATCCCCTTGCAGAATTTAAATATGCTCTTAAAATAGAAATGGATAAATACTTTTTTTTTGAAGGGTATGGGGGAAGAGAAGAGCAGAATGTGACAAAATTGTTTGCTCCTCTAGAGAGTCAGCAGTGGACCACCAGGCCCCATGTTGATCCAGTGTCCCTTCTCTATGCTGGAAGTGCAATGGGGCCAGGCAGCAACTCTTCCCCACACACCCCCGATTCTGATTCTGTCACAAATCCCAGAGTCACCTGGCTTAGCGCTGCTTAACTGTCATCCTGAGTCCTCTGCCAACAACTGTCTAGGAATGTGATGGTCCACAGGGAGCTTTGAAAGCAGGGTGCTCCATGAGGGGCCAGGGCACCAGGGAACTAGGACGAACTAAAGAAATGAAGAGCATGCGAGTTGAAGCATCCATCATCGTAATCCTGCTGCAATCTGCCATCCAGAAATAAACAGGATCGCAGGATTGTAAAAACAGACTGGGAGGCTCGGCAGAGTAAGCGTTCCCACGCTCCAAACTATCCAAACAGAGGTAAAATGTAGCACCCCAACTCCAGGCATGAGGTTCATTCACTCACCCTGCTGTTGCAGTTGTGATTTGGTGAATAACCTGGTGGCAGCAGGTTTCGTTTCTCTAAAGTTCTTATTTCTAAACTGTTGGATTCCAAGGGCCCCAATTCGAGTTGCATTTGAGAGAGTGTTACTGTCCAGTAGCATCTGAACAGTGAGGCTGTGAACATGGCTATGCTGAATACCAGTCAGACTGTATAAGTTAGGACAGGAGCTGAGGCAGCGGAGAAGTGGGGGACACGGGTAAGGAAACAACATGAGATGAAGACCCCCTTTCTCCCCTTGATTGATGTTTGGAACGTCTGGATTCTCATTTCAGCCATTCTACATAATTAAGATCATGTTTACATGTTTTTTAATATATATATAAATATATACGTACATATAAAATACAAACAAGTACCTTCGTAATGTGTTGGGGCCCTCTGTGATTATACAAGATGTTGGTGTTCTTTGTTTAAAATGTTTTCTACGAAGAGAGCATGTGAACCCAGGTGGCCCCTGGTCAAATGAGGAGAGTAAATATAATGATTTGTGGTAGGTCTGTGTGGATGCAGAGACTGCTGTAGATGAATGGCTTCATGTAAAACCATTGCAGATCAGTATTTCAAATAATTTGAACAGAATTATGGAAACAAGAGTGAGCCATGAACTGTAATCTTGCTCCATTGCAATGGGTCAAGATAGTGTTATTCATGCGACTGTGCTTGCAGAGAAACTTGTTTTAGTGGTCACTTGGAGCCTCATCTGATTCAGCCAATATAAGTTTTCTTGCCAAATGCAATTATCATCATCCAGTACAGAGAGAGGCCATTCAGGCCATTAACTCTGTGCGAGCTTTTCAAAAGCCCCATTCTCTGCTCTCTAATCCTAAGTTGTGTGGTTCTCCCCAGTCTCTTCCAAATATTTATCCAGTTCCCTATTGCAAACTAGTAAATCTGCTTTGAGATTTTAATAACCCACTCTGTTTTTGTTTTAAATCCCATCTTCTGCCTATTTTGCTAATAACTCCTGCAGTCTCTGGCTCATGTTGCCTGTCTGACTAGAACCTTGTGTGCTCTGGGAGCTGGAGATGAAGTGTACTTTGGGAAATTCAGAAAAGTAAACACTAACTGATGGTTTCTAAAAGATCCTCATGCAAGTTGACAACCTTCCATCTGCAGCGATGACCGGGAACTAGGCTGTTTGAACTTTGCTGCGCTCAGAGTCCATTTGAGATCCACTGGCCTACTGATGGCTGAGTTATCTGGCTCTGAAAAGGCTGTGTCTGTCACACAATTCCCTTTGGGCACTGTGCAGGCCGGTCTCTGCTGATGCCGCCTTTGCCAGGCTGGCATCTGCTCTGGAGCTTCTGAACTTGTGTTATCATTGGCAGCAAATTCTTCCCCACATCTGATGCAAACAGTGGCACCAATCTTTCAGCTAGAGAGCATGTCTGATCATTTGTCACAGGTTCCCTCTGGCCTCTGTCTAATTAAAGAACCACACCCTGGATGGGAATGTCAGTGTGGAGACTGTCTCTCCTCTCTCTCTCTCTCTCCTTCTCCCCTCCCCGGATGAACAGTCCAGTAATGAATTCATCCTATTGCAAAGGTCAGTTTTAAGTTCAGTCACACAGGTGTCCATTTGATGCAGGTTTGCCTGCAAGTGCTTCCATTCTACCGAGGACTATATATATGTATTAACACAAGAGTTTTACAAACAAATGTATCTTGTTGAGCCAGGGGCTCTAATTCCTAGTCTTACTGGTTTGATTCTGTAGGCACGTTCCCATTAAGGAGCTTCTCTTTCAGTTTAATAAAGGTGTTCTTTTCTGTGCACGTGACTCCAGTCTGACCTGATTGATTCGGGCGTTATCGTTAACATCGCTCCTGTTTTTAAGGTGGCAGGTATCTGGTGACTGCCTCAGCAACTGGGATGAAGCCACGTAAACAGGTCCAGGCGGCGGGGTCATCGCTGCCGAAAGTCTGCCCTCCTCAGTGGATATGTTCCTGCCTGGTGTCCTTTTGAGAGGGGAGCACGCAGTGTCCATCAGGGCTCTCGATGTGTTTAGAGAGAGGCGGGCACCATAGGGGATACAGCCCTTTATCCCCCCTCCAACTGCATTTTGATTTTGTCCCTTGCCACTCTCCATGCCTGCCTATCGCCTTTTGATGATCTGCATTGCCCAGAATGAGCTTTACACAGAAATTCATTAATTGGGAAATGTAGGTAAGGTATTGGTGGTGATTAATAGGTGGGGGGGGGGGGGGGGGAATGGGTGATTTGATCACGGGGAAACAAAATGTTCAATTGTGTGGATATTTGGGGAGAAAAAAAAGCAGTCATTTAATTTCCATTTTTAGAAGAGGGAAATGCCCTAAGGTTCTTCAAAAAGTCTTGGGTTGGGGGTGGGGGGGCGGTGGAGGTGGGATGGAAAGCCAGACAAGAGAGCGATGATGATGGATGACCAAAGGCATCATCAAAGGAATTGAATACAGATTTAAAGCAGGAGACTTCCAGATGCATGAGCGGTTGTAGTAACAGGGTGAAGGGGATGTAGAAATACATCCTTATTTTCATATTAAACAGGTGACCTCTTGTTTTTAAGCAGTGACTTGTCTTGATTTCCGTCACAGTATCTACCCTGTCAAGCTTTCTCAGAATCTTCCATATTTGAAGAAGATCGCCTCTCATTCTCCAGAAGTCCATTTGGCCCATTAAACTTTTGTGGCTGATCTTCGATTTCAAATCCACTATCCTGCCCTCTTCTCCCCCCGCCCAGGAATCGATGCAATGACCCTTCTCGGAACTGCGACCAATTTAAGCAAAGCCTCCTTAAATAAAGAGACCACGACTGTATATAGTGTTTGTAATGTGGCCTCATTATGTGCGGCACTCAGCCTGGTATCTGAGCAGTATGTCAGTGTCTCGGCCCAGTCAGTGAGTGGATCCTCCCTGGGAATGTTCCCGAGGAACCAGTTTCAATAGCAACTCGCACTCCAGTACTCATCAGAGACTCGAATAAAAGGTGAAGTCGCTACAGTCTTACTGGATCATAGGGCTGCTCTCTCATTTGAAAGAGATGATAGGTGATGGTTTAACTGGAGGGTCACCACACCTCGGGCGAGGAGAGAAGTCAGGGAGGTAGCCTGCAGGAATTGAACCCACACTTGGCATTGCAAACCAGCCAACTGAGCTAGCCCCCAGCAGGGACTGCAAAACACCAAACAAAAGGTGGTGCGTTCAGTACCTGCAGTGCATTGAGAACACACAGCTGAGCTCTCCAAGAGCGAGATAAGTGAAGGCCTCATCGAAGACTGTTGAACTTTTCGCTTAAGCTGACGTTTCAGGCCTAGACCCCCTCATCAGAGGTCCTCTGATGAAGGGTCTAGGCCCGAAACGTCAGCTTTTGTGCTCCTGAGATGCTGCTTGGCCTGCTGTGTTCATCCAGCCCCACACTTTGTTATCTTGGATTCTCCAGCATCTGCAGTTCCCATTATCACTGAACTTTTCGCCTATTCCTTTAGTCTCCTAGTTTAAACTACGAAAGGCTTCAATGTAAACATTAACCTAGTTCTTTATTTTTCTACTATTCTATGAAATGATGCTTAACTTTTGACTCTCGTTTCTCTTACCACTTTATACCTAAGCTTTTTTTTGTACTTTGGTACCTAAGATAGCACCATGCATGACAAAATTTATACACTTTTCACGACTCCTGTACTTGAATACGCGTGACAAAAAAACCCAAAATCTTTAACACCCGATGCAGCGGCAGTGAGTCTCTACCGTTGTTTGCTTCATCTTTGCTTTTTGATCAATTTCTGCTGTCTGAATACCAAGTGGAAAATGGATTAATGTTAGTGGCGATCTTAACAGCGAGGTATGGCTCGCTTAAAAATATACTGAGGTAAGGAATGTGAGTGAAGAGATATTGGAGACACCAGCTGTCAGTGGAGAGAGAAAATTCGAGGCAAGAAATAGCTGTGTGCAGTACCTGACTTGTTCCACCAGATGGTGCCTTGACTCACGGCAGTTTTCATGTTGAAGCCTCTCTCCCTGACTCTTGCTGGGTATTTTGTACTGGCCCAGCCAAGACAGTGTGATAGAGTCATAGAGCCATTCGTAACAGGTTGTTGGGCTTAATGCCCATAGGGGTCATCACATTCAACTCCTAATCTTACTGTTTCCCTATTCCCCATACACACTTTCCAAACTACTCACTTAGTTCTGGATGTGAGTTTGCTCGCTGAGCTGGAAGGTTAGTTTTCAGACGTTTCGTCACCATTCTAGGTAACATCATCAGTGAGCCTCCGACGAAGCGCTGGTGTTATGTCCCGCTTTCTATTTATCTGTTCAGCCAAACAGAGACACGCACGAGAATTCCTAGAAGCATGGCATTCCAACCTGTCCCACGGCACACCATCACCGTCACTCATGTCCCACGGCACACCATCACCGTCACTCATGTCCCACGGCACACCATCACCGTCACTCATGTCCCAGAGCACACCATCACCGTCACTCATGTCCCAGAGCACACCATCACCGTCACTCATGTCCCTGGGCACACCATCACCGTCACTCATGTCCCAGAGCACACCATCACCGTCACTCATGTCCCAGAGCACACCATCACCGTCACTCATGTCCCTGGGCACACCATCACCGTCACTCATGTCCCTGGGCACACCATCACCGTCACTCATGTCCCAGAGCATACCATCACCGTCACTCATGTCCCTGGGCACACCATCACCGTCACTCATGTCCCAGAGCACACCATCACCGTCACTCATGTCCCAGAGCACACCATCACCGTCACTCATGTCCCAGGGCACACCATCACCGTCACTCATGTCCCAGGGCACACCATCACCGTCACTCATGTCCCAGGGCACACCATCACCGTCACTCATGTCCCAGGGCACACCATCACCGTCACTCATGTCCCTGGGCACACCATCACCGTCACTCATGTCCCAGAGCACACCATCACCGTCACTCATGTCCCAGGGCACACCATCACCGTCACTCATGTCCCAGGGCACACCATCACCGTCACTCATGTCCCAGAGCACACCATCACCGTCACTCATGTCCCAGGGCACACCATCACCGTCACTCATGTCCCAGAGCACACCATCACCGTCACTCATGTCCCAGGGCACACCATCACCGTCACTCATGTCCCAGGGCACACCATCACCGTCACTCATGTCCCAGGGCACACCATCACCGTCACTCATGTCCCAGAGCACACCATCACAGTCACTCATGTCCCAGAGCACACCATCACCGTCACTCATGTCCCACGGCACACCATCACCGTCACTCATGTCCCAGAGCACACCATCACCGTCACTCATGTCCCACAGCACACCATCACCGTCACTCATGTCCCACAGCACACCATCACCGTCACTCATGTCCCAGAGCACACCATCACCGTCACTCATGTCCCAGGGCACACCATCACCGTCACTCATGTCCCAGAGCACACCATCACCGTCACTCATGTCCCACAGCACACCATCACCGTCACTCATGTCCCACAGCACACCATCACCGTCACTCATGTCCCAGAGCACACCATCACCGTCACTCATGTCCCAGGGCACACCATCACCGTCACTCATGTCCCACGGCACACCATCACCGTCACTCATGTCCCAGAGCACACCATCACCGTCACTCATGTCCCACAGCACACCATCACCGTCACTCATGTCCCAGAGCACACCATCACCGTCACTCATGTCCCAGAGCACACCATCACCGTCACTCATGTCCCAGAGCACACCATCACCGTCACTCATGTCCCACGGCACACCATCACCGTCACTCATGTCCCAGAGCACACCATCACCGTCACTCATGTCCCAGAGCACACCATCACCGTCACTCATGTCCCTGGGCACACCATCACCGTCACTCATGTCCCAGAGCACACCATCACCGTCACTCATGTCCCAGAGCACACCATCACCGTCACTCATGTCCCTGGGAACACCATCACCGTCACTCATGTCCCTGGGCACACCATCACCGTCACTCATGTCCCAGAGCACACCATCACCGTCACTCATGTCCCTGGGCACACCATCACCGTCACTCATGTCCCAGAGCACACCATCACCGTCACTCATGTCCCAGGGCACACCATCACCGTCACTCATGTCCCAGAGCACACCATCACCGTCACTCATGTCCCACGGCACACCATCACCGTCACTCATGTCCCAGAGCACACCATCACCGTCACTCATGTCCCACGGCACACCATCACCGTCACTCATGTCCCAGAGCACACCATCACCGTCACTCATGTCCCACAGCACACCATCACCGTCACTCATGTCCCACGGCACACCATCACCGTCACTCATGTCCCAGAGCACACCATCACCGTCACTCATGTCCCACAGCACACCATCACCGTCACTCATGTCCCACAGCACACCATCACCGTCACTCATGTCCCAGAGCACACCATCACCGTCACTCATGTCCCAGAGCACACCATCACCGTCACTCATGTCCCAGAGCACACCATCACCGTCACTCATGTCCCACGGCACACCATCACCGTCACTCATGTCCCAGAGCACACCATCACCGTCACTCATGTCCCAGAGCACACCATCACCGTCACTCATGTCCCTGGGCACACCATCACCGTCACTCATGTCCCAGAGCACACCATCACCGTCACTCATGTCCCAGAGCACACCATCACCGTCACTCATGTCCCTGGGAACACCATCACCGTCACTCATGTCCCTGGGCACACCATCACCGTCACTCATGTCCCAGAGCACACCATCACCGTCACTCATGTCCCTGGGCACACCATCACCGTCACTCATGTCCCAGAGCACACCATCACCGTCAGTCATGTCCCAGAGCACACCATCACCGTCACTCATGTCCCAGGGCACACCATCACCGTCACTCATGTCCCAGGGCACACCATCACCGTCACTCATGTCCCTGGGCACACCATCACCGTCACTCATGTCCCAGAGCACACCATCACAGTCACTCATGTCCCAGAGCACACCATCACCGTCACTCATGTCCCACGGCACACCATCACCGTCACTCATGTCCCAGAGCACACCATCACCGTCACTCATGTCCCAGAGCACACCATCACCGTCACTCATGTCCCACAGCACACCATCACCGTCACTCATGTCCCACAGCACACCATCACCGTCACTCATGTCCCACAGCACACCATCACCGTCACTCATGTCCCAGAGCACACCATCACCGTCACTCATGTCCCAGAGCACACCATCACCGTCACTCATGTCCCAGGGCACACCATCACCGTCACTCATGTCCCAGGGCACACCATCACCGTCACTCATGTCCCACGGCACACCATCACCGTCACTCATGTCCCACGGCACACCATCACCGTCACTCATGTCCCACGGCACACCATCACCGTCACTCATGTCCCAGAGCACACCATCACCGTCACTCATGTCCCACGGCACACCATCACCGTCACTCATGTCCCAGAGCACACCATCACCGTCACTCATGTCCCAGAGCACACCATCACCGTCACTCATGTCCCAGGGCACACCATCACCGTCACTCATGTCCCACGGCACACCATCACAGTCACTCATGTCCCAGAGCACACCATCACCGTCAGTCATGTCCCAGAGCACACCATCACCGTCACTCATGTCCCTGGGCACACCATCACCGTCACTCATGTCCCAGAGCACACCATCACCATCACTCATGTCCCTGGGCACACCATCACCGTCACTCATGTCCCACGGCACACCATCACCGTCACTCATGTCCCAGAGCACACCATCACCGTCACTCATGTCCCACGGCACACCATCACCGTCACTCATGTCCCAGAGCACACCATCACCGTCACTCATGTCCCTGGGCACACCATCACCGTCTCTCATGTCCCAGAGCACACCATCACCGTCTCTCATGTCCCAGAGCACACCATCACCGTCACTCATGTCCCAGAGCACACCATCACCGTCTCTCATGTCCCAGAGCACACCATCACCGTCACTCATGTCCCAGAGCACACCATCACCGTCACTCATGTCCCTGGGCACACCATCACCGTCACTCATGTCCCAGAGCACACCATCACCGTCACTCATGTCCCAGAGCACACCATCACCGTCACTCATGTCCCACGGCACACCATCACCGTCACTCATGTCCCAGAGCACACCATCACCGTCACTCATGTCCCACGGCACACCATCACCGTCACTCATGTCCCACGGCACACCATCACCGTCACTCATGTCCCAGAGCACACCATCACCGTCACTCATGTCCCAGAGCACACCATCACCGTCACTCATGTCCCACGGCACACCATCACCGTCACTCATGTCCCACGGCACACCATCACCGTCACTCATGTCCCAGAGCACACCATCACCGTCACTCATGTCCCACGGCACACCATCACCGTCACTCATGTCCCACGGCACACCATCACCGTCACTCATGTCCCAGAGCACACCATCACCGTCACTCATGTCCCAGAGCACACCATCACCGTCACTCATGTCCCACGGCACACCATCACCGTCACTCATGTCCCACGGCACACCATCACCGTCACTCATGTCCCAGGGCACACCATCACCGTCACTCATGTCCCAGAGCACACCATCACCGTCACTCATGTCCCAGAGCACACCATCACAGTCACTCATGTCCCAGAGCACACCATCACAGTCACTCATGTCCCACGGCACACCATCACCGTCACTCATGTCCCAGAGCACACCATCACCGTCACTCATGTCCCAGGGCACACCATCACCGTCACTCATGTCCCAGAGCACACCATCACCGTCACTCATGTTCCACGGCACACCATCGCCGTCACTCATGTCCCACGGCACACCATCACCGTCACTCATGTCCCACGGCACCCCATCACCGTCACTCATGTCCCACGGCACACCATCACCGTCACTCATGTCCCAGGGCACACCATCACCGTCACTCATGTCCCACGGCACACCATCACCGTCACTCATGTCCCAGAGCACACCATCACCGTCACTCATGTCCCAGAGCACACCATCACCGTCACTCATGTCCCAGGGCACACCATCACCGTCACTCATGTCCCACGGCACACCATCACAGTCACTCATGTCCCAGAGCACACCATCACCGTCAGTCATGTCCCAGAGCACACCATCACCGTCACTCATGTCCCTGGGCACACCATCACCGTCACTCATGTCCCAGAGCACACCATCACCGTCACTCATGTCCCTGGGCACACCATCACCGTCACTCATGTCCCACGGCACACCATCACCGTCACTCATGTCCCAGAGCACACCATCACCGTCACTCATGTCCCACGGCACACCATCACCGTCACTCATGTCCCAGAGCACACCATCACCGTCACTCATGTCCCTGGGCACACCATCACCGTCTCTCATGTCCCAGAGCACACCATCACCGTCTCTCATGTCCCAGAGCACACCATCACCGTCACTCATGTCCCAGAGCACACCATCACCGTCTCTCATGTCCCAGAGCACACCATCACCGTCACTCATGTCCCAGAGCACACCATCACCGTCACTCATGTCCCTGGGCACACCATCACCGTCACTCATGTCCCAGAGCACACCATCACCGTCACTCATGTCCCAGAGCACACCATCACCGTCACTCATGTCCCACGGCACACCATCACCGTCACTCATGTCCCAGAGCACACCATCACCGTCACTCATGTCCCAGGGCACACCATCACCGTCACTCATGTTCCACGGCACACCATCGCCGTCACTCATGTCCCACGGCACACCATCACCGTCACTCATGTCCCACGGCACCCCATCACCGTCACTCATGTCCCACGGCACACCATCACCGTCACTCATGTCCCAGGGCACACCATCACCGTCACTCATGTCCCACGGCACACCATCACCGTCACTCATGTCCCAGAGCACACCATCACCGTCACTCATGTCCCAGAGCACACCATCACCGTCACTCATGTCCCAGGGCACACCATCACCGTCACTCATGTCCCACGGCACACCATCACAGTCACTCATGTCCCAGAGCACACCATCACCGTCAGTCATGTCCCAGAGCACACCATCACCGTCACTCATGTCCCTGGGCACACCATCACCGTCACTCATGTCCCAGAGCACACCATCACCGTCACTCATGTCCCTGGGCACACCATCACCGTCACTCATGTCCCACGGCACACCATCACCGTCACTCATGTCCCAGAGCACACCATCACCGTCACTCATGTCCCACGGCACACCATCACCGTCACTCATGTCCCAGAGCACACCATCACCGTCACTCATGTCCCTGGGCACACCATCACCGTCTCTCATGTCCCAGAGCACACCATCACCGTCTCTCATGTCCCAGAGCACACCATCACCGTCACTCATGTCCCAGAGCACACCATCACCGTCTCTCATGTCCCAGAGCACACCATCACCGTCACTCATGTCCCAGAGCACACCATCACCGTCACTCATGTCCCTGGGCACACCATCACCGTCACTCATGTCCCAGAGCACACCATCACCGTCACTCATGTCCCAGAGCACACCATCACCGTCACTCATGTCCCACGGCACACCATCACCGTCACTCATGTCCCAGAGCACACCATCACCGTCACTCATGTCCCAGGGCACACCATCACCGTCACTCATGTCCCAGAGCACACCATCACCGTCACTCATGTTCCACGGCACACCATCGCCGTCACTCATGTCCCACGGCACACCATCACCGTCACTCATGTCCCACGGCACCCCATCACCGTCACTCATGTCCCACGGCACACCATCACCGTCACTCATGTCCCAGGGCACACCATCACCGTCACTCATGTCCCACAGCACACCATCACAGTCACTCATGTCCCTGGGCACACCATCACCGTCACTCATGTCCCAGGGCACACCATCACTGTCACTCATGTCCCACGGCACACCATCACCGTCACTCATGTCCCAGAGCACACCATCACCGTCACTCATGTCCCACGGCACACCATCACCGTCACTCATGTCCCAGAGCACACCATCACCGTCACTCATGTCCCAGAGCACACCATCACCGTCACTCATGTCCCAGGGCACACCATCACCGTCACTCATGTCCCACGGCACACCATCACAGTCACTCATGTCCCAGAGCACACCATCACCGTCAGTCATGTCCCAGAGCACACCATCACCGTCACTCATGTCCCTGGGCACACCATCACCGTCACTCATGTCCCAGAGCACACCATCACCGTCACTCATGTCCCTGGGCACACCATCACCGTCACTCATGTCCCACGGCACACCATCACCGTCACTCATGTCCCAGAGCACACCATCACCGTCACTCATGTCCCAGAGCACACCATCACCGTCACTCATGTCCCAGAGCACACCATCACCGTCACTCATGTCCCAGAGCACACCATCACCGTCACTCATGTCCCAGAGCACACCATCACCGTCACTCATGTCCCTGGGCACACCATCACCGTCACTCATGTCCCAGAGCACACCATCACCGTCACTCATGTCCCAGGGCACACCATCACCGTCACTCATGTCCCACGGCACACCATCGCCGTCACTCATGTCCCAGAGCACACCATCACAGTCACTCATGTCCCAGAGCACACCATCACCGTCAGTCATGTCCCAGAGCACACCATCACCGTCACTCATGTCCCTGGGCACACCATCACCGTCACTCATGTCCCAGAGCACACCATCACCGTCACTCATGTCCCTGGGCACACCATCACCGTCACTCATGTCCCACGGCACACCATCACCGTCACTCATGTCCCAGAGCACACCATCACCGTCACTCATGTCCCAGAGCACACCATCACCGTCACTCATGTCCCAGAGCACACCATCACCGTCACTCATGTCCCAGAGCACACCATCACCGTCACTCATGTCCCAGAGCACACCATCACCGTCACTCATGTCCCTGGGCACACCATCACCGTCACTCATGTCCCAGAGCACACCATCACCGTCACTCATGTCCCAGGGCACACCATCACCGTCACTCATGTCCCACGGCACACCATCGCCGTCACTCATGTCCCAGAGCACACCATCACAGTCACTAATGTCCCAGAGCACACCATCACAGTCACTCATGTCCCACGGCACACCATCACCGTCACTCATGTCCCAGAGCACACCATCACCGTCACTCATGTCCCAGGGCACACCATCACCGTCACTCATGTCCCACGGCACACCATCACCGTCACTCATGTCCCAGAGCACACCATCACAGTCACTAATGTCCCAGAGCACACCATCACAGTCACTCATGTCCCACGGCACACCATCACCGTCACTCATGTCCCAGGGCACACCATCACCGTCACTCATGTCCCACGGCACACCATCACCGTCACTCATGTCCCACGGCACACCATCACCGTCACTCATGTCCCAGAGCACACCATCACCGTCACTCATGTCCCAGAGCACACCATCACCATCACTCATGTCCCAGGGCACACCATCACCGTCACTCATGTCCCACGGCACACCATCACCGTCACTCATGTCCCAGAGCACACCATCACCGTCACTCATGTCCCAGGGCACACCATCACCGTCACTCATGTCCCACGGCACACCATCACCGTCACTCATGTCCCAGAGCACACCATCACCGTCACTCATGTCCCAGAGCACACCATCACCGTCACTCATGTCCCAGAGCACACCATCACCGTCACTCATGTCCCAGAGCACACCATCACCGTCACCCATGTCCCAGAGCACACCATCACAGTCACTCATGTCCCAGAGGACACCATCACCGTCACTCATGTCCCAGAGCACACCATCACCGTCACTCATGTCCCAGAGCACACCATCACCGTCACTCATGTCCCACGGCACACCATCACCGTCACTCATGTCCCAGGGCACACCATCACAGTCACTCATGTCCCAGAGGACACCATCACCGTCACTCATGTCCCAGAGCACACCATCACAGTCACTCATGTCCCACGGCACACCATCACCGTCACTCATGTCCCACGGCACACCATCACGGTCACTCATGTCCCACGGCACACCATCACCGTCACTCATGTCCCAGAGCACACCATCACCGTCACTCATGTCCCAGAGCACACCATCACCGTCACTCATGTCCCTGGGCACACCATCACCGTCACTCATGTCCCAGAGCACACCATCACCGTCACTCATGTCCCAGAGCACACCATCACCGTCACTCATGTCCCAGAGCACACCATCACCGTCACTCATGTCCCAGGGCACACCATCACCGTCACTCATGTCCCACGGCACACCATCACCGTCACTCATGTCCCAGAGCACACCATCACCGTCACTCATGTCCCAGAGCACACCATCACCGTCACTCATGTCCCAGGGCACACCATCACCGTCACTCATGTCCCACGGCACACCATCACCGTCACTCATGTCCCAGAGCACACCATCACCGTCACTCATGTCCCAGAGCACACCATCACCGTCACTCATGTCCCAGAGCACACCATCACCGTCACTCATGTCCCAGGGCACACCATCACCGTCACTCATGTCCCACGGCACACCATCACCGTCACTCATGTCCCAGGGCACACCATCACAGTCACTCATGTCCCACGGCACACCATCACCGTCACTCATGTCCCTGGGCACACCATCACCGTCACTCATGTCCCAGAGCACACCATCACCGTCACTCATGTCCCTGGGCACACCATCACCGTCACTCATGTCCCAGAGCACACCATCACAGTCACTCATGTCCCAGAGCACACCATCACCGTCACTCATCTCCCACGGCACACCATCACCGTCACTCATGTCCCAGAGCACACCATCACCGTCACTCATGTCCCAGAGCACACCATCACCGTCACTCATGTCCCACGGCACACCATCACTGTCACTCATGTCCCAGAGCACACCATCACCGTCACTCATGTCCCAGAGCACACCATCACCGTCACTCATGTCCCAGAGCACACCATCACCGTCACTCATGTCCCACGGCACACCATCACTGTCACTCATGTCCCAGAGCACACCATCACCGTCACTCATGTCCCAGAGCACACCATCACCGTCACTCATGTCCCAGAGCACACCATCACAGTCACTCATGTCCCAGAGCACACCATCACAGTCACTCATGTCCCAGAGCACACCATCACCGTCACTCATGTCCCACGGCATACCATCACCGTCACTCATGTCCCACGGCATACCATCACCGTCACTCATGTCCCACGGCACACCATCACCGTCACTCATGTCCCAGAGCACACCATCACCGTCACTCATGTCCCACGGCACACCATCACCGTCACTCATGTCCCAGAGCACACCATCACCGTCACTCATGTCCCAGGGCACACCATCACCGTCACTCATGTCCCAGAGCACACCATCACCGTCACTCATGTCCCAGGGCACACCATCACCGTCACTCATGTCCCACGGCACGGCACACCATCACTCATGTCCCAGAGCACACCATCACCGTCACTCATGTCCCAGAGCACACCATCACCGTCACTCATGTCCCACAGCACACCATCACCGTCACTCATGTCCCAGAGCACACCATCACAGTCACTCATGTCCCTGGGCACACCATCACCGTCACTCATGTCCCAGGGCACACCATCACCGTCACTCATGTCCCAGGGCACACCATCACCGTCACTCATGTCCCAGAGCACACCATCACCGTCACTCATGTCCCAGAGCACACCATCACCGTCACTCATGTCCCAGAGCACACCATCACCGTCACTCATGTCCCAGAGCACACCATCACCGTCACTCATGTCCCAGGGCACACCATCACCGTCACTCATGTCCCACGGCACACCATCACCGTCACTCATGTCCCAGAGCACACCATCACCGTCATTCATGTCCCAGAGCACACCATCACCGTCACTCATGTCCCAGAGCACACCATCACCGTCACTCATGTCCCTGGGCACACCATCACCGTCACTCATGTCCCAGAGCACACCATCACCGTCACTCATGTCCCAGAGCACACCATCACCGTCACTCATGTCCCACGGCACACCATCACCGTCACTCATGTCCCAGAGCACACCATCACCGTCACTCATGTCCCAGAGCACACCATCACCGTCACTCATGTCCCACGGCACACCATCACCGTCACTCATGTCCCAGAGCACACCATCACCGTCACTCATGTCCCAGAGCACACCATCACAGTCACTCATGTCCCTGGGCACACCATCGCCGTCACTCATGTCCCAGAGCACACCATCGCCGTCACTCATGTCCCAGAGCACACCATCACCGTCACTCATGTCCCAGAGCACACCATCACCGTCACTCATGTCCCACGGCACACCATCACAGTCACTCATGTCCCAGAGCACACCATCACCGTCACTCATGTCCCAGAGCACACCATCACCGTCACTCATGTCCCAGAGCACACCATCACAGTCACTCATGTCCCAGAGCACACCATCACCGTCACTCATGTCCCAGAGCACACCATCACAGTCACTCATGTCCCACGGCACACCATCGCCGTCACTCATGTCCCACGGCACACCATCGCCGTCACTCATGTCCCACGGCACACCATCGCCGTCACTCATGTCCCTGGGCACACCATCACCGTCACTCATGTCCCAGAGCACACCATCACCGTCACTCATGTCCCATGGCACACCATCACCGTCACTCATGTCCCAGAGCACACCATCACCGTCACTCATGTCCCACGGCACACCATCACAGTCACTCATGTCCCACGGCACACCATCACCGTCACTCATGTCCCAGAGCACACCATCACCGTCACTCATGTCCCAGGCACACCATCACCGTCACTCATGTCCCTGGGCACACCATCACCGTCACTCATGTCCCAGAGCACACCATCACCGTCACTCATGTCCCACGGCACACCATCACCGTCACTCATGTCCCAGAGCACACCATCACAGTCACTCATGTCCCAGAGCACACCATCACAGTCACTCATGTCCCTGGGCACACCATCACCGTCACTCATGTCCCACGGCACACCATCACCGTCACTCATGTCCCACGGCACACCATCACCGTCACTCATGTCCCAGGGCACACCATCACCGTCACTCATGTCCCAGAGCACACCATCACCGTCACTCATGTCCCACGGCACACCATCACTGTCACTCATGTCCCAGAGCACACCATCACAGTCACTCATGTCCCAGAGCACACCATCACCTTCACTCATGTCCCACGGCACACCATCACCGTCACTCATGTCCCACGGCACACCATCACCGTCACTCATGTCCCAGAGCACACCATCACCGTCACTCATGTCCCAGAGCACACCATCACCGTCACTCATGTCCCAGAGCACACCATCACCGTCACTCATGTCCCAGGGCACACCATCACCGTCACTCATGTCCCACGGCACACCATCACCGTCACTCATGTCCCAGAGCACACCATCACCGTCACTCATGTCCCAGGGCACACCATCACCGTCACGCATGTCCCACGGCACGGCACACCATCACCGTCACTCATGTCCCAGAGCACACCATCACCGTCACTCATGTCCCAGAGCACACCATCACCGTCACTCATGTCCCACAGCACACCATCACCGTCACTCATATCCCACGGCACACCATCACCGTCACTCATGTCCCACGGCACACCATCACTGTCACTCATGTCCCAGAGCACACCATCACAGTCACTAATGTCCCAGAGCACACCATCACCGTCACTCATGTCCCACGGCACACCATCACCGTCACTCATGTCCCACGGCACACCATCACCGTCACTCATGTCCCAGAGCACACCATCACCGTCACTCATGTCCCAGGGCACACCATCACCGTCACTCATGTCCCACGGCACACCATCACTGTCACTCATGTCCCAGAGCACACCATCACAGTCACTCATGTCCCAGAGCACACCATCACCTTCACTCATGTCCCACGGCACACCATCACCGTCACTCATGTCCCAGAGCACACCATCACCGTCACTCATGTCCCAGAGCACACCATCACCGTCACTCATGTCCCAGAGCACACCATCACCGTCACTCATGTCCCAGGGCACACCATCACCGTCACTCATGTCCCACGGCACACCATCACCGTCACTCATGTCCCAGAGCACACCATCACCGTCACTCATGTCCCAGAGCACACCATCACCGTCACTCATGTCCCAGGGCACACCATCACCGTCACTCATGTCCCACGGCACGGCACACCATCACCGTCACTCATGTCCCAGAGCACACCATCACCGTCACTCATGTCCCAGAGCACACCATCACCGTCACTCATGTCCCACAGCACACCATCACCGTCACTCATGTCCCAGAGCACACCATCACCGTCACTCATGTCCCACAGCACACCATCACAGTCACTCATGTCCCTGGGCACACCATCACCATCACTCATGTCCCTGGGCACACCATCACCGTCACTCATGTCCCAGGGCACACCATCACCGTCACTCATGTCCCACGGCACACCATCACCGTCGCTCATGTCCCAGGGCACACCATCACCGTCACTCATGTCCCAGAGCACACCATCACCGTCACTCATGTCCCAGAGCACACCATCACCGTCACTCATGTCCCAGAGCACACCATCACCGTCACTCATGTCCCAGAGCACACCATCACCGTCACTCATGTCCCACGGCACACCATCACAGTCACTCATGTCCCAGAGCACACCATCACCGTCACTCATGTCCCAGAGCACACCATCACCGTCACTCATGTCCCAGAGCACACCATCACCGTCACTCATGTCCCAGAGCACACCATCACAGTCACTCATGTCCCAGAGCACACCATCACCGTCACTCATGTCCCACGGCACACCATCACCGTCACTCATGTCCCAGAGCACACCATCACAGTCACTCATGTCCCTGGGCACACCATCACCGTCACTCATGTCCCACGGCACACCATCACCGTCACTCATGTCCCACGGCACACCATCACCGTCACTCATGTCCCAGAGCACACCATCACAGTCACTAATGTCCCAGAGCACACCATCACCGTCACTCATGTCCCACGGCACACCATCACCGTCACTCATGTCCCAGAGCACACCATCACCGTCACTCATGTCCCAGAGCACACCATCACCGTCACTCATGTCCCACGGCACACCATCACTGTCACTCATGTCCCAGAGCACACCATCACAGTCACTCATGTCCCAGAGCACACCATCACCTTCACTCATGTCCCACGGCACACCATCACCGTCACTCATGTCCCACGGCACACCATCACCGTCACTCATGTCCCAGAGCACACCATCACCGTCACTCATGTCCCAGAGCACACCATCACCGTCACTCATGTCCCAGAGCACACCATCACCGTCACTCATGTCCCAGAGCACACCATCACCGTCACTCATGTCCCAGGGCACACCATCACCGTCACTCATGTCCCACGGCACACCATCACCGTCACTCATGTCCCAGAGCACACCATCACCGTCACTCATGTCCCAGGGCACACCATCACCGTCACTCATGTCCCAGAGCACACCATCACCGTCACTCATGTCCCAGGGCACACCATCACCGTCACTCATGTCCCAGGGCACACCATCACCGTCACTCATGTCCCACGGCACGGCACACCATCACCGTCACTCATGTCCCAGAGCACACCATCACCGTCACTCATGTCCCAGAGCACACCATCACCGTCACTCATGTCCCACAGCACACCATCACCGTCACTCATATCCCACGGCACACCATCACCGTCACTCATGTCCCACGGCACACCATCACTGTCACTCATGTCCCAGAGCACACCATCACAGTCACTAATGTCCCAGAGCACACCATCACCGTCACTCATGTCCCACGGCACACCATCACCGTCACTCATGTCCCACGGCACACCATCACCGTCACTCATGTCCCAGAGCACACCATCACCGTCACTCATGTCCCAGAGCACACCATCACCGTCACTCATGTCCCACGGCACACCATCACTGTCACTCATGTCCCAGAGCACACCATCACAGTCACTCATGTCCCAGAGCACACCATCACCTTCACTCATGTCCCACGGCACACCATCACCGTCACTCATGTCCCAGAGCACACCATCACCGTCACTCATGTCCCAGAGCACACCATCACCGTCACTCATGTCCCAGAGCACACCATCACCGTCACTCATGTCCCAGGGCACACCATCACCGTCACTCATGTCCCACGGCACACCATCACCGTCACTCATGTCCCAGAGCACACCATCACCGTCACTCATGTCCCAGGGCACACCATCACCGTCACTCATGTCCCACGGCACGGCACACCATCACCGTCACTCATGTCCCAGAGCACACCATCACCGTCACTCATGTCCCAGAGCACACCATCACCGTCACTCATGTCCCACAGCACACCATCACCGTCACTCATGTCCCAGAGCACACCATCACCGTCACTCATGTCCCACAGCACACCATCACAGTCACTCATGTCCCTGGGCACACCATCACCGTCACTCATGTCCCTGGGCACACCATCACCGTCACTCATGTCCCAGGGCACACCATCACCGTCACTCATGTCCCACGGCACACCATCACCGTCACTCATGTCCCAGGGCACACCATCACCGTCACTCATGTCCCACGGCACACCATCACCGTCACTCATGTCCCAGAGCACACCATCACCGTCACTCATGTCCCAGAGCACACCATCACCGTCATTCATGTCCAAGAGCACACCATCACCGTCACTCATGTCCCAGAGCACACCATCACCGTCACTCATGTCCCAGAGCACACCATCACCGTCACTCATGTCCCACGGCACACCATCACCGTCACTCATATCCCAGAGCACACCATCACCGTCACTCATGTCCCTGGGCACACCATCACCGTCACTCATGTCCCAGAGCACACCATCACCGTCACTCATGTCCCAGAGCACACCATCACCGTCACTCATGTCCCACGGCACACCATATCCGTCACTCATGTCCCAGAGCACACCATCACCGTCACTCATGTCCCAGAGCACACCATCACCGTCACTCATGTCCGACGGCACACCATCACCGTCACTCATGTCCCAGAGCACACCATCACCGTCACTCATGTCCCAGAGCACACCATCACCGTCACTCATGTCCCACGGCACACCATCACCGTCACTCATGTCCCACGGCACACCATCGCTGTCACTCATGTCCCACGGCACACCATCGCCGTCACTCATGTCCCACGGCACACCATCGCCGTCACTCATGTCCCTGGGCACACCATCGCCGTCACTCATGTCCCAGAGCACACCATCACCGTCACTCATGTCCCAGAGCACACCATCACCGTCACTCATGTCCCAGAGCACACCATCACCGTCACTCATGTCCCACGGCACACCATCACAGTCACTCATGTCCCTGGGCACACCATCACAGTCACTCATGTCCCAGAGCACACCATCACCGTCACTCATGTCCCAGAGCACACCATCACCGTCACTCATGTCCCAGAGCACACCATCACCGTCACTCATGTCCCAGAGCACACCATCACAGTCACTCATGTCCCAGAGCACACCATCACCGTCACTCATGTCCCAGAGCACACCATCACAGTCACTCATGTCCCACGGCACACCATCACCGTCACTCATGTCCCAGAGCACACCATCACCGTCACTCATGTCCCACAGCACACCATCACCGTCACTCATGTCCCAGAGCACACCATCACCGTCACTCATGTCCCACAGCACACCATCACAGTCACTCATGTCCCTGGGCACACCATCACCGTCACTCATGTCCCTGGGCACACCATCACCGTCACTCATGTCCCTGGGCACACCATCACCGTCACTCATGTCCCAGGGCACACCATCACCGTCACTCATGTCCCACGGCACACCATCACCGTCACTCATGTCCCAGAGCACACCATCACCGTCACTCATGTCCCAGAGCACACCATCACCGTCACTCATGTCCCACAGCACACCATCACCGTCACTCATGTCCCACAGCACACCATCACCGTCACTCATGTCCCACGGCACACCATCACCGTCACTCATATCCCAGAGCACACCATCACCGTCACTCATGTCCCACGGCACACCATCACCGTCACTCATGTCCCAGAGCACACCATCACCGTCACTCATGTCCCAGAGCACACCATCACCGTCACTCATGTCCCACGGCACACCATCACCGTCACTCATGTCCCAGAGCACACCATCACCGTCACTCATGTCCCAGAGCACACCATCACCGTCACTCATGTCCCACGGCACACCATCACCGTCACTCATGTCCCACGGCACACCATCGCCGTCACTCATGTCCCACGGCACACCATCGCCGTCACTCATGTCCCACGGCACACCATCGCCGTCACTCATGTCCCTGGGCACACCATCGCCGTCACTCATGTCCCAGAGCACACCATCGCCGTCACTCATGTCCCTGGGCACACCATCACCGTCACTCATGTCCCAGAGCACACCATCACCGTCACTCATGTCCCAGAGCACACCATCACCGTCACTCATGTCCCAGAGCACACCATCACCGTCACTCATGTCCCAGAGCACACCATCACCGTCACTCATGTCCCTGGGCACACCATCACCGTCACTCATGTCCCAGAGCACACCATCACAGTCACTCATGTCCCAGGCACACCATCACCGTCACTCATGTCCCAGAGCACACCATCACCGTCACTCATGTCCCAGAGCACACCATCACCGTCACTCATGTCCCACGGCACACCATCACCGTCACTCATGTCCCAGGGCACACCATCACAGTCACTCATGTCCCAGAGCACACCATCACCGTCACTCATGTCCCAGAGCACACCATCACAGTCACTCATGTCCCTGGGCACACCATCACCGTCACTCATGTCCCAGAGCACACCATCACCGTCACTCATGTCCCAGAGCACACCATCACCGTCACTCATGTCCCAGGGCACACCATCACCGTCACTCATGTCCCAGAGCACACCATCACCGTCACTCATGTCCCAGGGCACACCATCACCGTCACTCATGTCCCACGGCACACCATCACCGTCACTCATGTCCCACGGCACACCATCACCGTCACTCATGTCCCAGAGCACACCATCACCGTCACTCATGTCCCAGAGCACACCATCACCGTCACTCATGTCCCAGGGCACACCATCACCGTCACTCATGTCCCAGGGCACACCATCACCGTCACTCATGTCCCAGGGCACACCATCACAGTCACTCATGTCCCACGGCACACCATCACCGTCACTCATGTCCCAGAGCACACCATCACCGTCACTCATGTCCCAGAGCACACCATCACCGTCACTCATGTCCCAGAGCACACCATCACCGTCACTCATGTCCACAGAGCACACCATCACCGTCACTCATGTCCCACGGCACATCATCACCGTCACTCATGTCCCAGAGCACACCATCACCGTCACTCATGTCCCACGGCACACCATCACCGTCACTCATGTC
>NW_026728668.1:0-32665 GCF_030684315.1 Stegostoma tigrinum | reverse complement strand
CTATTCGCTGGCGAACGACCCCTGGTTTTGTGTGGGAACAACGACTGTTTATGCCTCTCGCGCCTGGACCACAATCGAGTTCCTCCACCACATTCTAACCCCGACTCTCCCATTTCTCCTGATTCTGCTGCTCAATGTTTTCACCGTCAGATACATTTTAGTGACCAGCAGAGCCCGCAGGAGACTCCGGGCTCACACCAATGGGGACGGTCAGTGTGACACAGAAATGAGAAATCGAAAAAAATCCATCATTTTACTGTTTGTGATCTCGGCCAATTTCATCCTGTTATGGTCAATGTTAATGGTGTTTTCTATATGGTCCCGGATGTGGATGATTGGGTATGACTCTGTGTATCTAGGTCGCTTTGTGCAGGAATTGGGCTTCATGCTGCAGCTCCTCAGTTGCTGCACAAACACCGCGATTTATGCCGTGACCCAGACTCAGTTCAGGCAGCAGCTGAAGAATGTGCTGAAATATCCCTTTACCCAAATTCATCAATCAATCAAATTCACTCATTAATCAATCCATCCAGGATTTTCTCATTTCAGTTCAATGTTTCAGCAATGAAGCAGCCTGTCGCTATGGTAACAGACTGGAGGTAGCGCTGGTCCAAACTCATCTTGCAGGGGGTTACAGGGAAACATTTCGATGATTGTCTCAACTCAGTGGGCCAGTGAGAAAAGGCACCATCCCACTGACTGTAACTATTACTTCAATTTGTAATTGATAAATATGTACATTAAAGAGAGCCAAGCAGCAGAGTGAACTGTATTATTGTTGCTGTTCCTCCAGTTTCCAGGTGCCATCAATGTGACACTGGAGGAGGCCCAGGATGGGCATGTCGTTCAAGGAGTGGGAGGGAATGTTGAACTCGTTCGCTACTGGGACGTGCAGTCGTTTGTCACAAACCAAGCGTAGGTGTTCCACAAAAAGCGGTCTCTGTGCCTCCGTTTGGTTTCCCTGACATTGAGGAGCCCACATCGGGAACAGCGGATAAAATCAACCACATTTGGGGATGTGCAGGTGAACATCTGTTTAACGTGGACGGTATTTTGGGGCCTGGGATGGGGGTGAGGAGGGAGGTGCATGGGCAGGTGTAGCACCTCCTGCGGTTGCAGGGAAAGATGCCGGAGTTGGTGGGGTTAATGGGGGGTGTGGAGCGCACGAAGGAATCGCGGAGACAGCAGTTCCTCAAAAGGCAGATGGGGTGGAGAGGGAAGTATAACCCTCATATCCTCCACACTCCCCACTAGTTCTCATCCCAAGACCAGCATCAACCCCCAATCCCTGTCTCCTTGACCGGTCCATCTTCCCTCCCACATATCCGCTCCTCTCACCTACCCGCTCCTCACACCTATCCACTCCCTCCACCTCACTGACCATCCCCACCAACCACACTCACCTCCCCGGCTTCATCCACGCCTCTTTGACCTGTCCGTCTTCTCTCCCACCGTATCCCTCCACTATGTACCTTCTATCACCGCCGCCCCTCTATTTATTTTTCAGCCTAATTCCCCCTCCCCCATTTCTGGAGAAGGCTCCTGACCCGAAGCATCAGCTTTCCTGCTCCTCTGATGCTGCCGGCCAGCTGTGTCCCTCTTGCTCCACACTGTGTTATCTCAGACTCCAGCATCAGCAGTTCCTACTGCCTCTGAGTGAGTTATCTTCAATGTTCAGTGAAGTGATGGAAGGGAAGCGGACAGGGCTCTCAGGCATCACATTCTCAACAATAAGCTGCTCACAGACACTCAATATCTTCTAATGTTCGCTGTCTTAGTTTGTCCATCGTCCCATTTTGCTTCTCACATGAGATTTATCACCTTCCTTCCGTTCACTCACCATCACATCAAACATGAGCTTTCCTCATGGTGGGCCAAACTCGAAGGATCAGACAGAGAGAGAGAGAGGCAGAGAGAAAGGGAGGGAGGAGAGAGATGGAGTGAGCGAGCAGGAGAGGCAGAGAGAGGGGGGGCAAAGACAGAATGAGGTGGGGGATATATATATATATATATAGAGAGAGAGAGAGAGAGAGAGAGAGGGATCTATGTCTCACTCCCGATTGCTCCAGAATCTGCAGTTCCCATGATCTCTGATACAATGTTAACCTCACTGTGAAGCCTTTTCTAACCTGAAGAAGTTACCCTCCTCCCTCCGGACCAACCTCAGGTGATCTCTCTCCCACTGCAAACCATCTTCGGTCCGCCTCCCCCCTCTCCCTATTTATTCCAGAACCCTCTCCCCATCCCACTTTTCTGATGAAGGGTCTAGGCCCGAAACGTCAGCTTTTGTGCTCCTGAGATGCTGCTTGTCCTGCTGTGTCCATCCAGCTCCACACTTTGTTATCTCCGATCCCGATTGCTCCCTTGTGTTTAAAGTGAAACAATATCCCCCTCTGCTGGCCTCCTCACGCCACTGCACAAGGATGATCGATGGTGAAAGCCAGCAGGGGCTCAGTCAAAGAGAGAGAGAGCAGCACACAGCAGCGTCAATACACACAGGCACAGACACACACACACACACACACACACACACACACACACACAGAGACACAAACACACACACATATAGGCACAGACATGGAGACACACAGATACATTTTTACACACATATGTACATGCAGACCCAGTCATGCAAAGACAGAAGCACACAGATAGACACAGCCACACACAAACGCAGAAGCACACACCACAAACACACAGAAACACAGACACAAAGAAACAAAATGACACATACAGATTCCATGTGCAGTCGCAGGCACAGCCCTGACATTAACCAGCTTTAAGACAGTTCTTGTCAATCAGGTAATTCCCAGCTTTTACAAATGAAATGCCGATGAGAAAGTGGGACAGTGCTGTGATGCCCCTTGGCTACTGTCAGGGAGAAGGTGAATGTGTTTAAGAAACACATGATCATTTGTGCAATGTACATACGCCCAATGGTGCAACAGATCCATGGCATCACTTGATGTCCATCTGTGAAACTGATTGATGTTCATTCTCAGAAAATCATTAAAAGTAAACTCGCCAACTGTACTGGTTCAGTTCAATCCCACTCACATCTTGTGTTTGAGTGAAAGTATTGTGTTCCCCTGTGGGATAAATGTGGGTTCCCTGGCTGCAGAAAACTCTGTTCCCTTTTCAGAATGAAAGGGTGTTGTAGCTAGTTTTAAACTGCAGTTTTGTATCTGTGTGGATTTCAGGCCTGGTGTGTGTGTGTGTGTGTGTGTGTGTGTGTGTGTGTGTGTGAGAGAGAAAGAGAGAGAGAGAGAGAGAGAGTGTGAAGGAGTGTGAGAGAAAGGGAGTGACTGTTTAAGGGGGAGAAGGGAGAGACAGACAGGAGCCACTGGACAGAACTTTTGAGTTGTTGCTTTTTCTCACACCACCTCACATCCTGCTTTAATCTCACAAAGAAGCCTCTTACTCTGCTCTGTACCTGAGGGAGGTGTATGTCAGGTAGGGAGAGCTGGGAACTGACTGGAAGAACTGGGATCTGGGAGGACAGAAGGGATTGAGGCACGGGCCTGGGACAGAGACAGAGAGGGAGTAGAGAGCAAAAGAAACCAGCGAGAGAGACAAGACAAAACCCAAGGAAAGGAGCAGAGAGAGAACAATAAAGCCACGGGGTGAGAGAGAGAAGAGAGAGAAATGCCATTCAGAGCAAGGAAAAGGGCAGAGAGGTGGGAGTGGGGAATAAATCCAGCATACAGAGAGAAGGACTGACAGAGAGAGGGAGAGAAATCCCAGGGAGAGAACGAGAAAGGACAGGTACAGAGAGAAATCAAAGGAGAGGAGAGCAAATAGATACCATGGAGAGTGAGTGATGGAGATACAGAGTGGGGTGGTCACAGATAGGATGACCATCAGGCGGAGAGAAAGGTGTCGAGAGAGGTGGACTGGGAAGTTCAGAAATGGGAAAAGCTGGACGTTAAAACAGTTCCTGCAAAATCTGGGGAAAGGGGTGAGAGAGTTGCGGGAGAGACTTGAGGTGGGGTATTGGTGAACGGGGAGATGTGAAGGATGTGGGGGAGACAGAGATTTATAGAAAGCAGTGGGAGGTACAGGAAGCTGAGATTTGGAGGCAGAGAGAGAGGGAGGCAGTGAAATCTGTGGGATCAGACTGTGCAGCAGCCCCACATCATCTGGGGTTTCAGCTCCCAAGTCAAATCTCCTCGGGGGCAGGTGTGGAAAGACAGAGAAATGAAAATTGAATAAATAAATTATAGCATCTAAAGCACAGCAAGATCCCATTGCTGCTTGGACTTCACAACCTGACAGCTTCCCATTCCCCCAGCAGAGCCCCTGATGTTAAACTGAGAGAACGCCAAACAGGAAGGTGTCTCAACCTGTCTCAGGCCTGTCCCAGTGTTTCTGTTTGAGGGGAGGGGGGCAGGAGAAATGTTTACTCCAGAGGCTGGGATTCACACACCCATCCCCACTCCCAGACTCTGTTTGTCTCCCTCTGTCTGTGCCCAAGTTTCAGTCTCTCAGAAATCCCCCAGGGAGAGAGAGAGATGGAAATTGATCACATCAAAGCCAATATATTTTGAAACAAAATAACGAGGATCAAAACGAGGTCCCATCACTGACTGACTTCCAAAATCAACCCAATTTCTCAGCACTTTCCCCTGACTTTTAAATCCAGAGAATGGGAACAGATTTCATCTGGATTCGAGGGGCAAATGCTTTCTGACTGCCCCCAGGGTTTAATTTCTGACAGGCTGGGCAATGACTCAGTGGTAGGAGTGACACCACAGGGCCTGTGTCTCTCCCTCCCTCCGTGTTTAACCTGCCCCCTCAAGCTGGTTCTCTGACATTATGGGGTGGGGGATGTTGAAAAACAAAACCAGTGCCCTCCTCCCCCCGGTCCACTCCCATTCACCGGGCTCAGCCCCCGTGTCCATTCTGTCTGGGATTGGTTCTGATTCTACATTAAATATTAGACGTGGATCTTCCACTGGTGCAGTCACCTCTCTCTCTCTTTCTTTCCTTTCCACCCCTTCCCCTTTCTCCCTCTCTCTCTGTCCCTATCAATGTCTTCATCTCTGTTGAGCTTTCTCTTGCCCGATAATGGCTCAATGCCTCACTCTCTCTCTCTCTTCCCTCTCCATTTGACAGCAGTGCCCTCTCCTGCCTCACATTTGCCACGTGTTCCCTTCTCCCCACTGTGTCTGGGAGGCATGACACTGTCACATTTTGGTGGGTGAGGGGGTGACGAGAGGTGGTGGAGAGGGGCGTGTCTGACTGGGGTGGGGGGGCGCACAGCAAAAGGGAGGGATTTTACACCCCACCCACTATCAGACTGTCAGAAAACTCAGCCTGGGTCCCTTCAGACAGCCTGAGGGTGACATGCTGCCAAAGGGGATACACAGCGAGATCCCACAGACTACAGTATGCAGGACCTCCAATGGATTCCCTTAACGACCTGTTGGAGCCCATCCTCCCACCCCCACAGCGCCCCCACAAGGAGAGGAGCTGACATAGGAATGAAGGACATTCTGCACAGCAGGATCCCACCTGCTGTCCCCTGCAATGCCCTTACCCCACACTGAAGAAGCCTGAACGTTTCTGCATCATTTCCACCCACTTTCGGAAGCCCTCCCTCCTCACCCGCCCCACCACATCTGAATTTGGAAAGTGTAGCCTCGCTACTGTAAAGGGAACGGCTACAGGCTGTCCCCACACAGCAAGATCCCACAGGCTGCAAATTGCAAAAAGGGGCCTCCCCACCAGCAAACACTGAACTCTCCCATTTCAACTTGGAGCTGGGCTCGGCCTGAACACTGGAGTAACCTCCTCTCCCCTATCCCCCCCACCCCAGATCCTGTACCTATCACCCCCCCCCCCCACCACACCCACCTCTCCCTCTTTCAGCTGTCTCCCTTTTTCCCTCCTGCATCACCATCCACCCCTTACCCTACTCAGCTCGGTGAGATCCCACAAGTAGCTCCCATCACATATACATAGAACATAGCACAGTCCAGGCCCTTCGGCCCATGATGTTGTGCCAAACGTTTACCCTAAATCCAAGGCCTATCTAACCTCCACCCCCACCTGAGATTGTCATCCACATGCCGATCTAATAGCCACTCAAATGCCCCTAATGAGGCCGACTCCACTATCTGCTCCAGCAATGCATTCCACTCCCCAACCACTCTCTGAGTAAAGAACCTACCTCTGACGTCTCCCCTATATCTACTGCCACTCACTTTAAAACTATGCCCCGTTATAATAGCTACCTCCTCCCTAGGAACAAGTCTCTGGCTGTCCACTCTATCTATATCGCTCATCATTTTGTACACCTCTATCAAGTCACCTCTCATTCTCCTTCGTTCTAAAGAGAAAAGCCCTGGCTCTCTCAACCTTTGCTCGCAAGACCTTCCTTCTGTTCCAGGCAACATCCTGGTAAATCTCCTCTAAATCTTTTCCAATGATTCCACATCTTTCCTGTAATGAGGCAAGCAAAACTGGACACAATACTCCAGATGTGGCCGAACCATGCTTTTGTACAGCTGGAGCATAAATTCACAGCTCTTGAACGCAATCCCTCTATTAATGAAAGCTAACACACCAAGTGCCTTCTTAACAACTCTATCCACCTGGGTGGCAGCTCTCAGGGAACTGTGGACATGCACCCCAAGATCCCTCTGCTCCTCCACACTGCCAAGTATCTTTCCGTTAACCCTGTACTCTGCTTTCAAATTTGTCCTTCCAAAATAAATCACCTCACACTTTTCAGGATTATACTCCATCTGCCATTTCTCTGCCCAGCTCTGCATCCCTTTGTAACCTAGAACAGCCCTCCACACTATCCACAACTCGACCCACCTTCATATCGCCTGCGAACTTAATAATCCACCCTTCCACTCCTTCATCCAAACCATTCACAACAATCACAAATAGAAGAGGACCCAGAACAGATCCTTGAGGTACACCACTTGTAACTGAGCACCATGTTGAATATTTTCCATCCACTACCACCCTTTGTCTTCTAAGAGTCAGCCAATTCTGAATCCAATCTGCAACATTTCCCCCCATCCCATGTCCCCTTACTTTCGGCATGAGACTACCATGGGGAACCTTATCAAATGCCTTCCTTAAATGTATGCTTCCCAATGTGCTCCCCTGAAATGACCCCTGCCAAAATGAGCCCTAGAATTTTGTGGCATGCAATTTTGAGCCATTTTCTGCCTCCTGCCCAAATCTTCTGTCCAGCATGTTTCACTGTCTCCACGTTTCGCCCCTTTTTACCTCCCCAGAAATGTGTCCTCCACTTTTTCCCGACCATCACAATATTGTACCCCATCTCCAAATCCTGTGCCTCCCCAAAACAATATTGCACCCCCCCATAAGTAATTTGACCCTCCCTGTCAAATATTTTTCCCTTATATTGCTGCTTCCCCAATTTCAGTTACTCTCCACAATATTGCCCCCAAAGCTTGCCCTCCTTCCCCATTTTGGGACTCCCCCACTTTGCATTTCCCCTGATATTGCCCCCTCAATAAATGTTTGCAACACCTTTCAAAATTCCCCAACTTGAGTTTTACCACACAAATATTTTGTCCCTCACAAAAAGTTTCAACTCTCAGTTTATAATTACCACCCCCCCCACATAGAGCTCCTCTCCCCTCCCAGTTCCTCCGTGACCGCAACTCCACTGTATATAAATGGCCCTCTGCATTTCCTTCTGTGGACAATCCCCCCTCCACCTCACCAAGTCATTGCCTCACCCTGGGGGCAGAGGTCACAGGGCATAGGGCGAGAGACTCAGAGGTCTTTTCACTGACTGCCTGACATAACAGCAAGACCCTGGTCCCCAGGCAGACCCTGCCCCCCTCAATGAGACAGGTAACCCCCCACCCCCCTTTCAGTTTAGAGAGAGCAGGCAAGGGTGAAACTCAGGTGGGGCAGGGGCTCAGGGAGGGTGAGGCAAGCAATGGGGAGAGAGAGTCATAGACAGAGAGGGAGGGAGAGAACCCACGAGGAGAAAAGAGGCACAGACATGCCAAGGGATAGACAAGCTATGGGGAGTAAGAAGTGGAAACACACAGAAGGAGGGAGAGGGGTGAGAGAGAGAGAGAAAGAAAATCCAACAGGAGAAAAGAGGTATAGAGAGACAGAAGAATAGTGAAGTGATGTGGAGAGGGGAACAGATAAAGAGAGAGGGACAGACAAAGAAAGAGAGGGAGAGAAGAAAACAGGGGCGATCTCACTCCAATAAATATACACCCCTCTCCACTCTGGCACAAAGCCCAAACCCACTCTAGGGAGAGAGACAGAGAGATACAGGCAGACAGAGTGACACAGCCCCAGGGAGGGAGAGAGAGCAATGGGCAGGCAGGCAGATAATCCCAGGGAGGGAGGGAAAGTGAGAGGGGGGAGAGGGGGAAGGAGAGAGAGACAGAGAAAGATCCCAGGGAGTGAAAAGGTGTAGGACAGAGACAGAGGGAGATGAAAAGATAGGGAGAGAGAAACAGAGGGTCAGATAGAAAGGGACAGAAAGACCCCAGAGAGCGATAGAAGGATAGACAAGCGAGAGAGACACACGGACCGAGAGAGTGTGAAACTTGAGGCTGGAAAACAGACGATAGACAGAGAAAGATTGAGGAGAGAGACAGAGAAACAGAAAGGGAGAGAGGCAGAGGGAGGGGAGAGAGAATGATCTCAGCAAGAGAGACATAATGAGGAAACCCAGAGGCAGAGGCGGAGCAAAAGAGTACCACTGGGAGAGTCAGAAGGGCAGACAGACAGGGCAGAGAGAAATCCCATTGAGAACAAGAAAAAGGGCAGATAGAAAGAGTGGGAAAGAGGGGGAAAATAAACTGAGGTTAATGTAAACTCAGCAGGACATAACACCAGCGCTTCGTCGGAGGCTCACTGATGGTGTTACCTAGAATGGTGATGAAACGTCTGAAAATGAACCTTCCAGCTCAGCGAGCAAACTTACATCCAGAAACTCAACCTGAGCTACAAATTTTCTCAAAACCCGCTATAAACTCAGGTAGAGAAACAGAAAGCAACTTAGAGTGAGAGCAAACCCAGGGATAGAATGGAAAAGGACAGGTAGAGAGGGAGAAATCCGAGGGAGAGAACACGAAAGGACAGAGAGAGAGAGAGAGAGAAATCCCAGGGAGAAAATAGGAAAGGATAGAGAGAGAGAGAGACAGAGAGAAATCGAGTGAAAGAAGAGCAGACAGAGAGATACCATCGAGAGTAGGGAATAGGGAGACAGTGAGGGAGCATGCAGATAGAATGACTGTCAGGCAGGAACAGCAAGATCCCACAGGACAGTGAGAGAGTGAAAGTGCAGAGAGAGGTGAATGGGGAAGGCCAGATTTCAGAAAGATTGTACGCTGGAACAGTTCCTGAAAATCCCAGGAAGGGAGCCAAGTGATTCGAAGGAAGGATATCAGAGGATCAGGGGAGAGTGGATGGGGGAGATTTGGGGATGTGGGGGAGATGGAGACTTATGGAAAGCTGTGAGAGAGACAAGAAGCTGGGAATATGGAGTCAGAGGAAGGCAGTGAAATCTGTGGGATCAGACTGTGCAGCAGCCCCATTTTTCCCCTTCGTCTCCCCCAAGCCCCAGCCCAGGTCTCACGCCCTTGTGGTCCAAACTCCAGAGACTGCCTGAGCCCCATAATTCATTTTTCCTGTGAGCATGTGAGTGTGGAATTGAACGACAAGGACACTGGATGGTTTATTGTGATTCTCTCTGTCTCGCTCTCTCTGGTCCCAGCTCCTGTCTGACGATTCCTCACTGCAGAATGATTTGATTCTCTCTGACTCTGCATCATCCCGAGTTTCAGCTCCCGAATAAAATCTCCTTGGGGGTGGAGGTAAGACAGAGAGAAATGAAAATGGATTTTTTTTTTAAAAAGCACCGAAAGCTCAGCAAAATCTCACCGCTTGCTGCCTTCAGCAATCTGAGACATTCCCCACCCAGCACAGCAAGATCCCACTGCTGAACATGCCTGAGTATCCACAATCTCACACTCTCCTCACCCCACCCCACCCCGCCCTCCACCCAAACACCAGCACAGCTCCTGATTTTAAACACAGAGAGTGGGGAACAGGAAGATATCTCAAACTGCCTCACTGTCCCAGTGTTTCTGTTTGAGGGGAAGGGCAGGAGAGATATTTACTCCAGAGCTGGGATTCACACCCCCCTCACACATCCCACACCCCCACTCCCAGAATCTGTGTGTCTCACTGTCTACAAGCTTCAGTGTCAGATATCTCCCCCCCTGCCCCAGCACAGAGAGAGAGAGACAGAGAATGAGATGGTGGGGTGAGGGGTGAGCGGGGGAAACAGAGAGAGAGAGAGAGAGAGAAAGAGAGAGAAAATAAACAGACAGAAATTGACCAAATCAAAGCCAGGATATTTTGAAGAAAAAATAAACAGAAACAAAGGCAATCCTGCCACTGACTGACCTCCAACATTTCCCCATTTTATCAGCACTTTCCCCTGGTTTTGAACCCAGAGAAATGGAAGAGATTTCAACAGGGATCAAGGGGCAGATGCTTTCTGACTGTCCCCAGGGTTTAGAACATAGAACATAGAACAGTACAGCACAGAACAGGCCCTTCAGCGCACAATGTTGTGCCGACCATTGATCCTCATGTATGCACCCTCAAATTTCTGTGACCATATACATGTCCAGCAGTCTCTTAAATGACCCCAATGACCTTGCTTCCACAACTGCTGCTGGCAATGCATTCCATGCTCTCACAACTCTCTGCGTAAAGAACCTGCCTCTGACATCCCCTCTATACTTTCCACCAACGAGCTTAAAACTATGACCCCTCGTGCTAGCCATTTCTGCCCTGGGAAATAGTCTCTGGCTATCAACTCTATCTATGCCTCTCATTATCTTGTATACCTCAATTAGGTCCCCTCTCCTCCTCCTTTTCTACAATGAAAAGAGACCAAGCTCAGTCAACCTCTCTTCATAAGATAAGCCCTCCAGTCCAGGCAGCATCCTGGTAAACCTCCTCTGAACTCTCTCCAAAGCATCCACATCTTTCCTATAATAGGGCGCCCAGAACTGGACGCAGTATTCCAAGTGCGGTCTAACCAAAGTTTTATAGAGCTGCAACAAGATCTCACAACTCTTCAACTCAATCCCCCTGTTAATGAAAGCCAAAACACCATATGCTTTCTTAACAACCCTGTCCACTTGGGTGGCCATTTTAAGGGATCTATGTATCTGCACACCAAGATCCCTCTGTTCCTCCACGCTGCCAAGAATCTTATCCTTAATCCTGTACTCAGCTTTCAAATTCGACCTTCCAAAATGCATCACCTCGCATTTATCCAGGTTGAACTCCATCTGCCACCTCTCAGCCCATCTCTGCATCCTGTCAATGTCCCGCTGCAGCCTACAACAGCCCTCTACACTGTCAACGACACCTCCGACCTTTGTGTCGTCTGCAAACTTGCTGACCCATCTTTCAATTCCCTCGTCCAAGTCATTAATAAAAATTACAAACAGTGGAGGCCCAAGGACAGAGCCCTGTGGAACTCCACTCACCACTGACTTCCAGGCAGAATATTTTCCTTCTACTACCACTCGCTGTCTTCTGTTGGCCAGCCAATTCTGTATCCAAGCAGCTAAGTTCCCCTGTATCCCATTCCTCCTGACCTTCTGAATGAGCCTACCATGGGGAACCTTATCAAATGCCTTACTGAAGTCCATATACACCACATCCACAGCTCGACCCTCATCAACTTTTCTAGTCACATCCTCAAAAAACTCGATAAGGTTTGTAAGGCATGACCTACCCCTCACAAAGCCGTGTTGACTGTATTTGATCAAGCCATGCTCTTCCAGATGGTCATAAATCTTATCCCTCAGAATCCTTTCTAACACCTTGCAGACGACAGACGTGAGACTTACCGGTCTATAATTGCCAGGGATTTCCCTATTTCCTTTCTTGAAGAGAGGAATTACATTTGCCTCTCTCCAGTCCTCAAGTACGACTCCAGTGGAGAGCGAGGATGCAAAGATCTTCGCAAGTGGCGAAGCAATTGCATTTCTCGCTTCCCAAAGCAGCCGAGGACAAATCTGATCCGGGCCTGGCGACTTGTCAATCTTAATGTTTGACAAAATTTTCAGCACATCAGCTTCGTCTATCTCTATCCATTCCAGCATGCACACCTGCTCTTCAAAGGTTTCATTCACTACAAAGTTGGTTTCTTTCGTAAAGACAGAAGCAAAAAACTCATTTAGGGCTTCCCCTACCTCCTCAGGCTCCACACACAAGTTCCCTATGCTATCCCTGATCGGCCCTACTCTTTCTTTGACCATTCTCTTATTCCTCACGTAAGTGTAAAATGCCTTTGCGTTTTCCCCGATTCCTTCTGCCAAGCCTTTCTCGTGCCCCCTCCTGGCTCTCCTCAGACCATTTTTGAGCTCCTTCCTTGCCTGCATGTAATCCTCTCTAGCTGAACTTGACCCTAGCTTCCTCCACCTTATGTAAGCTACCTTCTTCCTTTTCACAAGAAGCTCCACCGCTCTCGTCATCCAAGGTTCCTTAATCTTATCCCTTCTTGCCTGTCTCAGAGGGACATATTTACTCATCACTCCCAACAACTGTTCCTTAAACCGTCTCCACATGTCTATAGTTCCCTTACCATGGAACAACTGCTCCCAGTCCATGCTTCCTAACTCATGTCTAATCGCATCATAGTTTCCTCTTCCCCAATTAAATATCCTCCCATATTGCCTAATCCTCTCCTTCTCCATAGCTATGTGGAATGTGAGGCAGTTATGGTCACTATCACCAAAATGCTCTCCCACCACAAGATCTGATACCTGCCCCGGCTCGTTTCCGAGCACCAAGTCAAGAATGGCCTCTCCCTTCGTCGGCCTGTCAATGTACTGCGTTAGGAAACCCTCCTGAACACACCTTACAAAAACAGCTGCATTCAAATCTTCTGCTCGAAGGAGGTTCCAATCAATATTAGGAAAGTTAAAGTCACCCATTACAACAACCCTACTGCGTGCACACTTTTCCAAAATCTGTCGACCTATGCTTTCTTCAATCTCCCTGCTGCTATTGGGGGGCCTGTAGTAAACCCCTAACGAGGTGACTACTCCCTTGCTGTTCCTAATTTCCACCCATACTGACTCGGTAGGCGGATCTTCCTCGACAATGGAAGCTTCTGTAGCTGTGATACCCTCTCTGATTAGTAGTGCTACACCCCCTCCTCTTTTTCCCCTTCCCTATTCTTTTTAAATGTTCTAAACCCTGGAACATCCAGCAACCATTCCTGCCCCTGAGAAACCCATGTCTCTGTTATGGCCACAACATCATAGCACCAGGTACTGATCCATGCTCGAAGTTCATCACTTTTATTCCTGATACTCCTTGCATTAAAGCAAACACACTTTAACCGATCCCTTGGTTCCTTCCCAGGAAAATCCTTCCCACTAGCTGGTCTACCTCTTGCTACTGCCTCACCTGCATCAACGCTCACCTCTGGTATACAGCTCAGGTTCCCACCCCCCTGCCATACTAGTTTAAACCCTCTCGAACTACTCGAGCAAACCTTCTACCCAGGACATTGGACCCCTTCCAGTTCAGATGCAACCCGTCCTTCTTGTACAGGTCCCACCTTCCCCAGAAGGCATCCCAATTATCAACATATCTGAAGCCCTCCCTCCTACACCAGCTGCGTAGCCACGTGTTCAGCTGCGCCCGCTCCCTGTTCCTCACCTCGCTATCTCGTGGCACCGGTAGTAAACCAGAGAACACTACTCTGTTCGTCCTGCTCTGCAGCTTCCATCCTAACTCCCTGAAATCACTTTTTATACCCTCAAACCTATTTCTGGCTATATCATTTGTGCCAATATGTAACACGATTTCTGGCTGGTCGCCCTCCCCTTTTAGCACTTTATACACCCGATCGGAGACGTCCCGGACCCTGGCACCAGGGAGGCAACTTACCTTCCGGGAATCCCGATCTTGCCCACAAAATCTCCTGTCGATTCCCCTAACTATCGAGTCCCCTACCACGAGTACTTTTCTATTCTGCCCCCTTCCCTTCTTTGCCACAGTGTCAGGCTCAGTGCCAGAGAACTGACTACTATGGCTTTCCTCTGGTAGGTCATCCCCCCCAGCAGTATCCAAAACGGTATACTTATTGCTGAGGGGAATGCCCACAGGGGATCTCTGCACTGTCTGTCTGTCCCCTTTCCTCCCCCTAACTGTAACCCATCTATCCTCGCCCTGAGCCTTAGGAGTGACCAACTCCCGATAACTCCTCTCAATTACCCCCTCTGCCTCCCGAATGATCCGTAGTTCATCCAGCTCCAGCTCCATTTCCCTAACACGGTTTTCAAGGAGCTGTAGCTGGGTGCACTTCCCGCAGATGTAGCCAGTGGAGACGTGTGCCACATCTCCCAACTGCCACATTCTGCAGGAGGAACAAGCAACTGCCCTAGCGTCCATACCCCACTTATCTGAACACCCACTCAATACTAAAGTAGAAAGCTTACGTCAAATAATAATAACAAATTAATAACAAACTTATATTCAATAGAGAAAGTTTAGAATGAACCTTACCTTACTAACTAGGTTAGAGGAGGAGGGCGGGTGGGAGACTCTACAGTTGTAGAGTCTCGGGTTTAGCCGCCTTGCTGATATATATGGTCACTGCTTTCCTTCCCGGCTGCCCCTCTGGTCCTCGTCACTTCCTCCGCTGCTCCCGCTCCTTCTCTGAAAGAGGAAAAACACTGCTGCCCGCTACCGGTAAGTAATTTTAAAAATAAACTGCTTTACCTTAGCTGCAGTCTTCCGGGTCCGTCTTGCCTCCGCTGCTGCTCGCACTCAAAATGGCCGTTGGCGTCGAAGGGTGAGTATTTATACTCACTGCTTTCCTTCCCGGCTGCCCCTCTGGTCCTCGTCACTTCCTCCGCTGCTCCCGCTCCTTCTCTGAAAGAGGAAAAACACCGCTGCCCGCTACTGGTAAGTAATTTTAAAAATAAACTGCTTTACCTTAGCTGCGGTCTTCCGGGTCCGTCTTGCCTCCGCTGCTGCTCGCACTCAAAAAAGGTTTATTTCCTGAGAGGCTGGGCAGTGACTCAGTGGTGGAGAGTCACCCAACAGGGCCTGTGTCTCTGTCCCTCTCCATCTCCCCACTCAGTGTTTAACCTGTCCCCCCCACAGCTTGTTCTCTGTCACTCTGGCGATGCGGTTAAAAAAACACAAAGAAATGACCAATGTTCCCCTCTGCCCACTCCCATTCACCAGGCACAAACCTCTTGCCCACTCCACCTGGGATTGGTGCTGTTTCTACATGAAATATTAATGATGAACCTTTCAAAGTGTCCAGTCGCCTGTCTCTCTCCCTCCCCATCTCTGTCTCTGCCCCTATCCATGGATCGATCTCTGTTGACTTTCTCCTGCTCGAGAATCGATCAATGTCCCTCACTCTCTCCATTTCCTTCAAGTTTCAATAGCAATGCCCTCTTCTGCCTCACGTTTGCCATGTGTTCCCATCTCCCCGCTGTGTCTCGTGGACATTTGCAACATCATTGTCGCATTTTGGAGGTTGCAGGGGTGAGGGAATGTGGGGTGGTTCTGGGCTGCGGTAGGGTTGGGGAAAGAAGGGGTGACATACAACTCAGTGCACGCACTATCAGGCCATCAGCAGTCTCAGCCCAGGGCCCTGCAGACAGCCTCATGTCGACGTGAGGGTGACCTGCAGGCTGCATTGGTGCACAGTAAGATCCCACCGGCAGCTGTGTGCGGTACTGCTGAGGGATTCCCTCAACACCTTGTCGGAGCCTGGCCCACCCCCTCTACAGGCTGCAATGTGAAAACAGGCCTCTCCCCCACTGAACCCGCCTGCAAATATTACACTCCCCCATTTCAACTTTTGAGCAGAGTCGGACTGAACACGTGAGTTAGCCTCTCACCACCACCTCCCAAGATTCTGTACCTAGCCTCGCTAAACGTGTCCACCTCTACCTGTTTCAGCTGTATTCCTTTTCCCCCCAACACTCCCATCTTCACCCCAACCCCACCTCCACTCTCCGCGCTGTGTGTGGTTGCATAAACAGCAAAATGTGAAAATGGCCACACGTTGATGGAGAATCTTAACTCATCCTGAACACTGGCGTAGAGGGAGTGGGGGGTGGGTGTGATGTCAGTCCCTGCAGTTTCTGCCCCTTTGTAATACTGAGCCCCTCCCCGTTCCAGATCCTGCACTGACACCCCCACTCCCTCACCCACAGCCCTCCCAGAGATCAGAATAAGGTCCCAGTCAATGGGAACAATTCCCTCCATTCACCCCAAAACCTCACAGACAGGCCAAGAGGGGCCAAGAGGTGGCATTGGGACATGGGGTGGTGGGGGGAGGAGGAGGGATTGTAGTCTTCCTTTCCCAGATCCTGGCAACCCATCCTACCCACCTACCTCTCCATTAAAATGACAATAAGTCCCAGCGGAATTTCTCCCAGATATTCCAAGATGAAATGCAGGAGAGAAAACAGTTTGATGGATCGACAGGAGTATCCAGCTCACCCCTCCCTTCCAATCTCCTATGGCCTTCAGCTCGCCAATACACTTCATTCGGGTGGTGCCTGTGAGATGTTATTGGGATAACATCCCATTGATGTCTATACTTCTATAAATTAAAGTCTTTTATTTACCTACACATCGGTATGCAGGCACTACCCTGAAGCTTCCTGCCCAGCTAGGAATTCAGTGTAAAACTTTTGTAACTCCTTATCTTCCCACTCATCATTATGCAAACACTGTCTTCAGCTTCCTGACTGAATAAAACAAGAATCAAACTGTTTCAAATAAGGTTAAGTAAGGAACATTTGTAAAGGTGTGAGACCTCTGAAGCATGTAACTTCTGTCGCTGACAAAGGGGCCAGGGCACTGACTTTGTTCCAGCCAGAAACACTGGCAACTTGAAATCAGAATCTGTCCTGGACAACAACTCGAAATCGCCTCCTGCCATTAGCAGCTACTTCACTGGCAATCGATACTATATCCTGGTCTTTTATGTTGTTGATGTAATCATTGTTTGGTATCCTGTTTTTGTCTGTTGTAGTAATTGTTTCATGCATCATGTCATTGTAAAATGTGAAACTGTTTTATGTATCAGGGTAACAAAGTGTGAAGCTGGATGAACACAGCAGGCCAAGCAGCTCCCATTACATCTGTTTTATGTATCATGTCTTTGTAAAGTATAAAAAGCGGGGACTGTCCACTGCTCGGGGAGAATTACTTGTGAGACTCTGCGCTCTGTGCCGTGTTGAGTACAATAATTCTCCACAGCTTGTACTTGCTTGGTTATAAAAGGATTTGTGTTTTTCTAAACAGGTCAGTGTCTTGTTATTGCAGCAAGTCCATGAGGGTCTCCGAAAACGAACCTGACACCTGCATCTTCCATTGATTGCTTGCTGCCATGTGGCCCCATCTGAAACACAGATATGACTTCCAAAGCTTCACATATGGTTAGGATTCCTGATCTCCCCCAACTCTCCCCTCTCCCCGTCCCATATACAACACCCAGAAGGGGCTAAATTTTGAATAAACAAACAACTGCACAGCAAGATCCCAATGACTACTGATCCCCCACCACAGCCCTTGTATCTATTCCCCGCCTCCCATACATCCCCACCTCCCCACTCCCACAGCCCTCCGATCTCACTCCCATCCCCGCCTTTCTAAGCTTTTCCTCTCTGTCTCCATCTCCCTTTCCCCCCAACACTGTCTCTGAATTATACCTCTGTGACTGAAATGTTGTCACCCCTGCCATTTAGTAACCCTGACCTGTCACACTGCGGCATTGACTGTCTAAAACGGTGGGACGGTCTGGAGAGAGTGGTGGGAGTGGGGAAGGCCTAAACTGAGGAATGGCAATGGAGAGAGGGAAATGGGGAAGAGATAAAGTAAGAGAGAAAGAAAGAGCCAGAGTATGGTCAGAGAGAAAGTGAGGAAGATCCCAGTCTGAGGAAGGTGCGTGGAGAAGGAGATGGACAGAGTGAGACAGAGAGACAAAGAAAATGTAATATCAAAGGCTCTGTAAACAACATTTGGACACTGGGCATCTTGTTGCAATGTAGGCCACACTGCAGGTAATTTGACACACAGCAAGATCCCACAAGCAACAGTGTGACTGCAGATAGATTGTGGGTTTCACTGATGCTGGTTAAGGGCTCAATTCTGGCTCCAGGCTGACAGAGAGGGACCAATCCTGCTGCTTGCGAAATTCAAAATACTTCCTTCTCTCCCCTTCACCTCTGATATGTCACTCTCTCTTTTCCAGGCTCTCTCTCTTTCCCTTCTAAATCTCTAATCTTTCGATCTTTCTTCCTCTCTCACTTGTTCCCTCCCCACCTCCCCATTTCTGATTTTTTTTCTCTCTCTCTCCCAGATTAAATCCTGTGCATTGTAATCGTTATCATTTAAAAAGACTGTGACATTGATGTTGGAGGATATTCTGTTTGATAAGCCAGGGCACTGTTTCCCAGCATTCTGTGCCAGTAATGCTGCAGGTCATTGATACACATTGCGATCCTACAGGTCGCCCCTTCCTGCTCCAAAATGTGTTGAAATCACAATTTCCATTCAGGGAAGAGGCTATCAGTTTCTTTGGGACAAAAAACACCCCCTCCATCCCAGGATTTGAGTTGGTGGGTGGCACTTTCTAGAACAAAGTGATTGGAGTTGGGCAGTGAAGAGATATTGGAGACCCCAGTTCTCTCACCAACAATATGCCACCTCCCCCAGATCCTGTCTCCCTTTCCCAGCACAGATACAAAGACATATCTTGTCCCTTTATCCCTCACACCCTCCCACTCACACTTTTTGTCTACATCTGTTTTTTTTTGGTAAAAAAACTTTGTATTGCAAACTATTTCTAACTCCCCCTCTGTTTCTGTTTGAAAAAAAAAGTGAAAGGAAGCTGGAGAGGGTTCAGGAGAGGAGACAGAGTGAGAAAGACAGAGATGCCCTCGCAGTTACTCAGGGGATTGAAGTAAAATGGCCAAAAAATATTTTATTTATGTGATTATCAATTTTTTTTCATCCTGGCCTGCACATGTCACACATTACACTGAAGTGAGAATGAGTCTTTGAAGAGAGTTTCACATTTATGGTTTTAATTTCCTCCGTGGGGAGTCCTGTCTGTCAGACACTCACTGGGAGGAGAATTAACATGTTTGTGTCAAATCCCAAAGCCCTGGTTACTTTAACCCCAGACTTCAAACCTGTTCTTAAAAGTTACCTGGAGGCTCCTAAAAGAAAACCAGGGTACACCAGAGGAATTCAAATCTTGAGGTAATAATCAAATACAACTGACATGGGCCCCGCAGTCTGCAGCCTTTTGAACAGGCCTCAGGCCAATGCCTGAACCCCACCCCTCCTCGCTCTGAAGGAAACTTGTGTCCAAGGGAAGGATTTCTTATCCCCTTGTAGTTTCAAAATAAATAGACAGAGAAAGGGAGGAAAGTTATTGGAACTGGAAAGGAAGGACATTGTTAAAGAAATCGCCCAGCAAGAGGCTAGGGTTTGATGTCTCCCCTTCACACAAGCCATCCCTCATCAATGCCAGGCTCTGATTGAATTGGGGAAAACTTTGGGAAATTTCAATCCCAGACCCATCAGGCAAGGTTAAAAGGAGGAGATTATCGAGACAGTCGCATTGCTGCAGGACAATGAGGCACAGCAAGATCCCACTGCCAGCAATGTGTCAGGAACAAGATAAACCCAATGTTGGTTAAATGGTAAATATTTTCTGTATTCCCCAGGCACTATCGTGACAGATACTTAAGAATCTCAAATGCCTCTCACTCCGTCCCTCTCCATTTTCTTCTGCCTCTCTCCATGTTGCAAGTCTGTCTCTCAATCCCAATGTCGACTTCACATTCTCACATTATTACTCTGACTTCAGAACATGTCTTTTGTGAGATTTCACATTTACAATTTTGATTTCCTCCTTGGGGAGTCCTGACACATGTTTGTGCCAAATCCCATGGCCCCGATTACTTTAACCCCAAGCTTCAAACCCTGGGGTGCAGCCTGTCCAATAAGTCTCAGGATGATATCCCCCTTCGGAGAAAGCCGTTGTTCTATGCGTAGTGGGCCCCAAAAACCTCCCCTTTGGTTCTTCAAAAAATAACTGATCCCTTTGGAGAAAAAAAAGAGACAGCATTAGTTGAAAGGCAAAGCAGAGACAGTGCAGCAAGATCCTGGGATTTCCTCTCTGTCACATGGACAATCTCTTGGCAACATCTGAACACAAACATATCGGGTGGTGCGTTTAGTTTCCATGCCAGTCCCTTCGTAAAGCTTTGAAATGATGGGTGAGCTGATTAAAACAGTCACAGCCTGTAACAATGGCACTGGGACAATTAATACACAGCAAGATCCCACATGCAGCAGTGTCCCAGCAGCCAGATAATCTGATTTTTTTCCCCATCTGTGATGCTGGCTCAGTTTAATTATTTCCTGTGACCCCAGAATCTGACATTACAGTTAATTCACAATCTCAAATACTCTCTCTGGCTCTCCTGTTTGTCCTGCTCTCTCAGTTCTTCAAATCTTTCTCTCACTGTCACATCTAATCACACTGCCCTCCTCCATAACCCATATAAACTTCAGGGTCAGAAAGAGAGAGGACTCATATGGGCCCCTCATGGTATGCAGTGGGAACAGGCATCAGGCCAATATTGTCCCCCTCTGGAAGTTTTTTTTTCAAAGCTTTCCTGGCCCCAGACATTTTGGATCTTCACATTGTCACTTTCCAAACCAGAAATTTCAGGGGATAAAACAGAAAAGATTACTTGAAAGGGGGAGCTACAGCATTTTGCAGCAAAATTACACAACAAGAGGTCAGTCTTATGTGCACTACACCACCTCCACAGCATTACAAAACATCATAGCAACATCAAACTACCAAATAAATCATAAGCTGGCAATATAACAGAGGTTTAAAATAATAATAAACACACATACTCACACACCATCTCAATCAAACAGGGAGAGCTGCTCACTACGCATTATGTCAGGATAAATCTGACACATTTCTCAGTGAGTGGTTTGCAGACTCCACCTCTGACACATTGCAATGTCCCTCAGTCTGCTCATTAAGGAGGCCTCTGTGTGATAGAGATGGTAATTCCCAGGATTGGAGTCTTTTGTTGGATTTTCCTGGCCATTGAAATGTTAATTCTCTCGCAGCAAAGATTTACCATTCCTTGTTCTTTGAAACCTTTTTAAAGCCATGTTATCTCTGTCAGTGCAGCTTGAAAATATTTAACATTGGTCTCATAATAGCACCTAAGAGCCGGACTGCAGATGCCCCAAGAGACAGGAATAGAAAGATAATGGGGATATTTGCTGAGGATCTGTCGGGATTTTCCTGCTGTCAGTGTGGCTCCCAGAATCAAACTCCTGAGATGCTGCTTGGCCTGCTGAGCTCATCCAGCTTCACACTTTGTTATCTCTTTCTCACTCTCTCTCTCTCTCTCTTCTGCCCCTGTCTCTACCTGGTCTGCACAACATACAGCCATTTCAAACTTGACATTCAAAACTTTGTTTCTTCTCCTCCTCCTGAAAATGTCAGTAGAGTTTGAGAATTTAAAGCATTGATCATATCACTGCCCCTCAAACACCCACATTTCCCCATCTCCGCTCCCACTTTGCTCCCAGCACAGGACTGTGGAGAACATGGGAGCACTTTATACAGGTTTTATCAGGGGCTGTAATCAGTGAGGCTCTGAGCTCAAGGGGTCAGCGTGTGTGTGTGTGTGTGTGTATGTGTGTGTGTGTGTGTGTGTGTGTGTGTGTATGTGTGTGTGAGCATGCAAGTATGTGCATGTACGTGTGAGTGTGTGTTTGTGTGAGTGTGCACGTATGTGCATGTACCTGTGTGCATGTGCATGTGTGTGTTTGTGTGCATGTGTGAGCGCGCATGTGGGTGCGTGTGTGTGTGCATGTGTTTGAGAGCGCACGCATTTGTGTATGAGCACATGTGTGTGTGTGTGTAAGTGTGTGTGTGAGCATGCACATTTGTGTGTGTGTGAGCGCACATATGTGTGTGAGTGCGCGTGCATGTGTGTGTGTGTGAGTGCATGTATGTGTGTGTGTGTATGTGAGTATGTGCATGTGCATGTGTGTGAGTGTTTGCATGTGTGAGCATGTGCGTTTGTGTCAGCGTGTGTATGTGTGAGTGTGTGTGTGTGTGTGTGTGTGAGTGTGTGTGTGTGAGCGTGTGTGTGTGTGTGAGCATGTGTGTGTGTGTGTGTGTGTGTGTGTGTGTGTGTGTGTGAGTGTGTGCATGTGCATGTGCGTATCTGCATGTCATACAGTCCGACAGCACAACAACAGATTCTTCGGTCCAACTAGTGCATGCCGAACATAATCCCAAACTAAACTAGTCTGACCTGCCTGCTCCTGGCCCAAATGTATTTTAAGTGATGTAATTGTACTCACACACACCTCTTACTCAGGATATTTATTCCACACACTTACCACCCTCTGTGTAAATACTTTGCCCCTTATGCCTTCTCTGAATCTTTCTCCTTTCACCTTTAAAATTGTGTACCCTAGTCTTGAAATGTCCCATCCTAGGGAAATGACAGCTACCATTACCTCTATCTATACCCCTCATTATTTTATAAACTCCTTATCAGGTCACCTTTAAACCTCCTACGCTTCAGTGAAAAATATTCCAATATATCCGGCCTTTCTTTGTATCTCAAATCGACCATAATCAGCAACATCCAGGTAAAGAGCATGTGCATGTGCATGTGTGTCTCCGTGTGTATGCGCACGCGTGTGTCTGCGCGTGTGTGTCTGTGTGTGTCTCTGTGTACCTGCGCGCGTGTGTGTCTCTGTGCATCTGTGTGTCTGCACGCACGTGTCTCCGTGTGTTTGCGCATGTGAGAGAGAGAGAGAGACCCAAAGAGAGGCTCTGTGTGTGTGCGTGCATCAGAAAGAAAGACCATGCATGTGAGTGTGTCCATTGGACTGCAAAGTTTGTGTCAATGATTCCATCCTGTAATTTCATTATGTGGCTGTCTATAAATCATGTGTTTCTTCCCCTGCCCCAGTAAAGGGTCTCAAACATACTCAGTCCCTTACTCTCAATCACACACTCTCTCGTGTGTGCAGACGCTCTCACATACAGTCTTGTACATACACACACTCACATTTATTCACAGGGACAAAAAGAAAGAGAGAGACACACACAGAAAGACACAGAGATGGAGAGAGAGAGAATGATTACACTTGTAAGTGTATCAGCAATTCGACAATTTATACAGTGAGGTTGGGAGAGACACAGATTTTCACAGGTTTTGAGGGAGACAGAGAGAGAGGATGACACAGATAGGTGCAATGACAGAGAGAATCACAAATAGACACAGTGACAGGGCAGAGAGAATAACTGATAGACGCATGGAGAGAGGGAGAGAGAGAGAGAAAGAAAGACAGAAAGAGAAAGAGAGAGAGGGGAGAGAACCATCGACAGACACAGACTCAGAAAGAGCGAGAGAAACAGATAGAGACAGGGTCAGAGAGATAGATAGATAGGCACCATGGCTCAGTGGCTAGCACTGCTGCCTCACAGCAGCAGGGACCCAAGTTGTCTCCCATCCTTGAGTGACTGTGTGAAGTTTGCACATGGTCTCCAAGTCTGTGTGACTTTCCTCCGGGTGCTCAGTTTTCCTTCCACGGTCCAAAGGTGTACAGGCTAAGTGGATTGACCATGCTAACTTGTTCAGCAATGTGTATAACAAGTGGGTTATGGGGTTGTGGTGGGAGGCTCTGAAGGATAGTATAGCCTTATTGGGCCGAATGGCCTGTTTCCACACTGTAGGGAATCCATGAATGAAAGAAACAGATATTCACAGGGACATAGAGAGATTGCTGATATATATAGGGACACAAACAGAACCACAGATAGACACATGGAGCAGAGAGAGATTATCACACTTATGAACTGATCACAGAGACATCGCAGCTACATTCAGCAACATGGAGTGAGATTCACAGAAACAGAGACAGACAAACAGATTCACAAAGAAATGGCATGAGACAGATAGAGAAAGAGACAAAGCTAAGATGAAAACGATGACACTGTTATCACAAGGAGAAATGGAGAATGAGACAGACACTCTCTCCCCTTTACTATGAGTACAGTGGCACAGAGTTGTACATCATCTAAAGGTCCCTGCAGGGATCACTCAGGATTATTCAGCAAAAATGATCTTCCACAACAGCACCCACTATTCCAGGATTGACTGCTTTCATCCTTTTGGGAACATCCCCATCCCCATTCTCTGCTCCCAGACACAGTGCACACTGACTCCGAACGATATTCCCATTGCAATGCTGTCAGTGGGTCTGAATCCATGAAGTGCCACCCTCACAACACTGTGGGTGAGCTACATCTCATGGACTGTGAAGCATTCACACCCTGACTGATTGTCACTCATATCCCATGAAGGAAGTAGAAGAACATTGGAAGCTGGAGAAGGACAATAGACAATAGACAATTGACAACAGGTGCTGGAGTAGGCCATTCGGCCCTTCAAGCCAGCACCACCATTCATTATGATCATGGCTGAGCATCCACAATCAGTATCCTGTTCCTGCCTTCTCCCCATAACCTTTGATTCCACTATCTTTAAGAGCTCTGTGCATCTCTTTCTTGAAAGTATCCAGAGAGTTGGCCTCCACTGCCTTCTGGGGCAGACCATTCCATATATCCACCACTCTCTGGGTGAAGAAGTTTCTCCTCAACTCTGTTCTAAATGGCCGACCCCTTATTTAGACACAAAGACAAGGAGACACAGATGCCGAAACCTTACCAATGACTCACTGCTACGCCATCTGAGTGCATCTCCCCCACAGTCTCACTGTGCCCAGTTCCCACTTTTCAGGAATGCTGGGGAATAGTCAGAATAGCAAGTGCAGCCTCATTCCAGTGAAAGAGCTCATTTACTGCAATCCTGGATAATCGTAGGGGAACTCTCAGCACCCAGTCTCCAGCAGATCCTTCAACACAATCACAACATTATAATCACAGGGACAGAGACAGTCACAGAAACACACAGGTACATAAGAGGCAAACCATGAAATCCGAAAGGACAGAGAAATAGGCCTCATCGTATTATCAATGCCACTAACACACAAACTCAGCCCAAGTCCAGGGGCACCCAGGTTCAAATCCAGCTACGACTGAGGGTGGAATTTAAGTTCAATAAAGAATTCAGAGCTGAGAATGCAACAATGATGTTGAACCCATTGTCACTGTTTGGGAAAAAGAAAACACTTGATTCAGTAATGCTCGTTGTCTGGTTTGGCCTGTCATGGAGTCCAGGCCCACAGCTCTCTGCACAGTCAGTGATGGGCAAGAAATGCAGGCCTGGCCAGAAATGTTTCCATCCCAGATGTGATTAAAATAAATAAACACCGGGGCAGAGAGAATCAGAGACACGGTAGTGAGAGAGACAAGAGAAATATATACATGGGGATAGAAAGAGAGAAACACAGTACAGGCCATGTCAGAAACTGAGGATCACAAATGCACACAAGGACAGAGAGAGACACAGCTCTACTTAGGAAGAGAGAGAGAGAGCTAGAGATGGACATGCACACATAGAAAGGCACACAGAGATCAACACAGGGATGAGAGAGACCTAGAGGTAGACACAGGCAGAGAGAAAGAGACACAAATAGATCAACACAGGGATGACAGAGATAGTCATAGATAGACACCATGACACACAGCGAGAGAGAGAGAGAGGGAGAGAGAGGGAGAGAGAGACTGGCACAGTGAGAGAGACTCACATTTAGACACGGGGGAGACAGAGTGTGACAGATAGACACGGGGCTGAGAAATTATTACGGATATGAAATGAGACACAGCTACATTCTGGGCCACAGAGAGAGATTTACAGGAATACACAGGGACAGAGAGTTACGGAGAGATTCACAAAGAACACGGAGTGACAGAGAGAGAGAGCACAAGAAACAAATAGGGGCTCACAAACGTAAGATGAAGACAATGACAGCTCTACTCAGGGGAAGATGGAGAATAAGAGAGAGAGTATGTAAAACCTTAATTACTCTAGCCCTTTACCATCAGTTCAGACGGACAGACCTATGCATCATTTGCAACAGCCTCTGCAAGTATCATTCAGGGTTATTCAGCACCTCCTTCCAAAAATGACCTCCCCAAACAGCAACCACTATCCCCAAATGGACAACAGCAATCCATGCCTGGAACATCCCCATGTCCAATCTCTGCTTCCAGGCACAGAGCGCAATGAACTCAAATGATATCCCCATTCTGACCCTGTCACTGGGCTCGAATCCCATCTTCACAACACTGTGTGTGAGCTACACCGCATGGATTGCAGAGGGATCACTCACCGACCGATAGACACTCATATCCTATGAAGAAACTGGAAGAAGGAGAGAAATAGAAGCATGCAGGAACAAAGGGAGGCTCAAAGATACACCCAGAGACAGAGCAGGGAAATTAGCACAGATTTGGTCTGAAGTTGCTCTGTGGGATCTGAGGGATACTCGATGGGCCAGCTGTAATTCCCCTTCACTACCTGCCCTCACAAAGGTGATGGTGATTGGTTTCGCTGACCCAAAGCAATCCATCTGGTTTAGGGAAGGCCAGAGTGTGATTTAGGAGGGAGTTCCTGGGTGAGACACAGTGCCAGGGAAGGAGCAACCATCTTGATCACAGCCAGGACATTGTGCCTCTTGCAGGGACACATGCAGGTGGGTGGCAGATGAACTCCAAGTGCTTCTGTCACCCTGGTCATTCTCAGTGGTGAGGGGTCATATAGTTGCTGTGAACGAGTGTTGGAATGTTGCTTCCATTGTTGTTGCTGTGGGACACATGCCTGACCCTCTGCATTGAAGGAGAGAGAGAGAGGATGAATATACTTGTAAATGTCACATCAGTTAGAGAGTTTATGTAGTGAAGGAGGGAGAGATAGTTGTAGATGTTTGGGGGGGGGGGGTGTGGTGAGAGAGAGAGATAGGGACAGAAAGAGAGAAACACACACACACACACACACACACACACACACACACATACGCAAAACGATTGAGTGAGAGACAGAGAGATATTGATAGACACAGTGACAGAGAGAGATCATCACACATGAACTGAGACAGAGACAGATTCACAGCTGCATTCAGGGATATGGAGAGAAATGTACAGGAACACACAGGGACAGAGAGAGACCAAAAAGATTCACAGAGAACACAGAGGGACAGAGAAAGAGAGCACAAGGTAGAAAGCAAGAGTCACAAATGTAAGATGAAGAGAATGACAGATTTACACAGGGACAAATGGAGAATGAGAGCAATACCCTTCACCATCAATTCAGAGGGACAGAGCTGTGCTTCATTTCCAAGGACCTACAGAGATCACTTTGGATTATTCAGCATCCCCTTCCAGAAATGGTCCTCCAAAACAGCACCCACTATTCCTGAGTGGACAAGAGCAGTCCATGCCTGGAACATGACCATCTCCAATCTCTGCTCCCAGACACAGTGCACACTGGCCCGAATAATATTCCCATTCTGACACTGTCACTTGTCTGAGTCCAGGAAGTGCCACCCTCTAAATGCTGTGGGTGAGCTACACTGCATGGGCTGCAAAGGGTTCAATCACTGGCTTATGGCCACTCACATCCCATGAAGGAACTGGAAGAATATTAGACACTGGAAGAGGGGGAGAGAGACATAGAGAGGGAGAGACAAATACACAAAGTCAAGGGGAGGTTCAAAGATACACACAGAGACGGAGAGCGCGAGCGAGGGAGCGAAGGACAGAATGGGTCTGAAGTTGCTCCATGGGATCTAAGAGACACTCGATGAGCCAGCTATCATTTCCCTTTCCCACCTGCCCTCGAGAAGGTGATGACACTCTGCTTTGCTGAGCCAGTGCAGTCCATCTATTTGAGGGAATGCCACAGTGTGATTTAGGAGGTAGTTCCTGGAAGGGTCACAGTGCCAGGAAAGGAGCGATCCATCTTGCTCACAGGTAGCATGTTGTGCCTCTTGCGGGGCACATTTAGTTGTGAGGTGGGTCCGATCTCTGCGCTCCTGTTGCCCTGGTCATTCTCGGGGTGTGTAGGGCGGGCAGGGCAGGGTCACATTGTTGCTGGGAATGAGTTTTGTAGAGTGGCTTCCATTGTTGTTGCTGTGGGACACATGTCTGACCCTCTGCTCTGAAGGAAGAGAGAGAGAAAGAGAGGATGATTACACTTGTAAATGTCACATCAATGAGGCCGTTTATGTAGTGACGGAGGGAGAGACACACACAGATAGTCACAGGGTGAGAGGAAGACTCAGACCCAGGGATAGAGATAGAGATACACACATAGCAAATGGGAGAAACACAGAGAGAGAGAGAGGCAGATAGTCAGACAGACAGACACATGCAGAATCACAAGTAGACAAAGAGAGACAGAGACACACATAGGCACAGGGACAGAGACAGACAGTCACAGATTAACATCAGGACCAACACAGACACAGGGCCGGGAGTGTGGGGGGAGATATCGTCACATGGAGACAGGCAAAGAGTGACAGATAAACACAGGTACAGAAACAGAGAGAGATAGAGTCTCAGATGGACACAACAATCAAGATAGAGACAGATACACATAGAGACAGAGAGAGAAAGAGACAGACACTGTCTGTGTGGAGTTGGCATGTTCTCCCTGTGGCTGCGTGGGTTTCCTCCGGGTGCTCTTGTTTCCTCCCATGTGCTGGCTGGGTGGATGGGACAAGATAAGTTGCCCATAGTGTTCAGGGATGTGTAGATTAGGTGGGTTGCAGGGAGATGTGTCTGGGTGAGGTGCTCTGAGGGTCGGAGTGGCGTTCTTGGGCCGAAGGCCCTGTTTCCATACTGTAGGAATACTCTGAATTCTATGAAAACAGTGCTGAGTGATCTCTGATGGGAATATTGGAAACAATGCACGGCTCTGTCCCTCTGAACAGATGGTGGAGGGGTGGAGTTATAAAGGTGTTACACACAGTGTTAGTCTTATTCTCCATTTCTCCCTGTCGAAGGCTGTCATTGTGTTCATCCTACATTTGTGACACTGTCTCTATCTCTTGTTCTTGCGCTGTCCTTCTGTATTCTCTGTGCACCCGCCCGTGCTCTCTGTCGCCGTGTGTTCCTGTGTATGCGTCTCCATAATCCCTAAATGCAGTTGTGAATCTTTCTCGATCTCACTTTACATATGTGATGATCTCTCTCTCTGTCCTTGTCTATCTGTGACTCTGTGACAGAGAAAGAGAGAGATGCAGATCGTCACAGGGACAGACAGACAAAGAGAGACAGATAGACACAGTGACAGAGACAGAGTCACAGATAGACAAGAATAGAGAGAGATCATCACACATTTCAAGTGAGATCGAGAAAGATTCACAATTGCATTTCGGGATTATGGAGAGGCATGTGACTGAACATTACTTTCTGCAGATTAAAATATTCTGTGAATCAGTAATCTCACAGAATTACAGTCAAAGGAGATTGTGAACTTGGCAGATTCATATTGAAACAACCGCCTGAATAAAAACAGCTCATGACAAAGGCACTGAATCCTCACTGACAAGCAACACAGGTATTAAAAGCTTTACAGGTAGAGATCAGAATTGTACAGAAAATCTTACCAGAACATGCTGATGACGATGTGTGCTAGAAATTTTTCTCAGTGAAATAACTTCGTGATCTGCCACTTATTTGCTCAGAAATGATTCTGTGCATCATCTATGAAAAGCAGGTGTATAGTTTACTGGCCACCTGATTGACAGACAAAGGAAAGCTGATCGGGTAAATTACACTGTTAGTGACAGTCCATCGCACACAACAACAAGAGTTTCTTACACTGAGAACAGAACGGATTCTAGTTAAACAGACGTACATACCAAAATGAAAATCTGCTGCTTTGACAAGCATGCTGCCTGTTTGAACAACATAAACATGTTGCCAATGTAGTGAGACATTTGAACTGCCCAATACAACTGTCATGTCTTTCTCAATTCAATAATCACTGTTTCTATGTATTTTTCAAGCTATTATGAGTTGTGTATGTATAATTAGCTCCTGGGACAATCTAGATATTCTGTTGAATAAACACATTTACAACCTGGATATTGCTTAGTCTAATTTTCTAAGTAAAATATAACCTTTTTCAGTCAATCACAGTAACTATCTTTTAAATGGTAGATTCATAATCACAATAAATTTCTAATTATTCTGAGCGAGGAACACCTTGCAAAGGAAATTATTTTTCATGTCCGCACTGACATTGTGTATTTAACAGTTTCCAGTGCCATCATCCAACTCTGTGTACAAGTATCCCTTAGGTCCATAAAGCTGAAACTAAAGCTCTTTTTCTGATATCCTTTCATTACTTTGTTGTTGAGTTACGCTTAATAGCATAAAATATTACAGGCATCAATTAAGATTGAATTGTCAATGCAAAAACTGGTACAAATAATCGCATATTATTCAGCTCATTAATTGTAGTTAGTTTCTAATGTTTTTTTTCACTGTATGATCACATTAATTTCACTGATGTAATTACATTACACTTTTTAGCTCTATACATATGTAAAATGAATGTCAAGTAATTCATAAGTGATACCAAAAACTGTTCACGTTTTGTTCTTTTTTAGTCCAACAATTACAGAATATGTTTTCCAAAAATAAGTAAATTCTGTCCCAAAGAACATTCTCCAATAATTTCCCAACTACTGACCTAAGGTTCACATTTCTGTAAATTTGCTGAAATGGGAAAATCCTGGATGGATTGATTAATGAGTGAATTTGATTGAATTTGGGTAAAGGGATATTTCAGCACATTAATTAATGTTTAATGTTTCAGGTCATGTTGCTCTTCCTCAGGACTGATTCCCATTTTTTGTTTCAGATCCAATGACTTCATTCCACAGGGACAAAGCTTCCAATTTGTACCAGGTTAACTCTGGCCTACTCTTTTCTTTAGAAAAGAGTTTGATGCTATTCAGTCTTTACTGGCAATTACAACCTGCATTGTGTAAGATTTGTGAATGACCCTTTATTTTCCCAATCCTTGTGAGTGATGCCAGCAGCAGAAATATTTCCTAATCTGCAAGTGATTTTGGTTGGGAAATCTCTATTTACAAATTCACTCTTATCCTCAAATAGACTGTGTAAACCATAAAAGGTCTGAGCACAAACCCACAAAAACACGAAGGCAGCATGACAGCCTGAGCTGAATGAACCTGGTGATGTGTGAGCTGTCATGAGGAAAACATGACCATGAGCACAACTGGTTAGAATCACATCCCTACAGTGCAGAAAGAGGTCATTCGGCCCATCACTATACTGACCCTCTACTCCCATAACTCAGCATTTACCAGGGTTAACCCAACCACTTAACCTGCACACTAGGGGGCAACCTAGCATGGCTTGTCCACCTAACCTGCACATTTTTGGACTCTGAAAGGATCACAGCTTAGCTATAATGACGCAAATTTTTGAATGAAGAATAAAAAAAACTCAATGTTGAAACAATTTCACAGTTTTTGTTTTAAAAATAAAATCTAGGGAAAGCTGCGCCACAAAGATTTCAGATTTTCTCTGGAGGAAGAGAATTCAAAACTCGTGCCACTGACGCGGGGGCACAGTGAGGTCACAGAGGGCTGGCACCCATCAGAAATGTAAAAGGTATTGAGCAAGGTAGGGGTGAGAGAGGGGCAAAAAGGCAGTCTGTCACGGGGGAAGGCAGGAGAGATTAAATTGCAGAAATGTTATTAGTTTTTCATGGCCACAAAGATTGGAGTTAGGCCTCAAAAAAAAACAACAAAAGATGTGCCTGTGCTGGGTGTGTAGAAGACACAGAAACAAATTGAAACGAGAAATGCAAACAAATAGGGGCAGAGTTCACAGCCTGAAATTGCTCTTCTCAATGGTGAATCCAGAAAGCTGCAAACCTGTGTGTTTCAATCTCAACCAACACAAACATGATGGGCCAAATAATACTGGCCAGCCAGCGACACCCACATCTCACAAATAAATTTTTAAAAATGGTCTTGGTCTGTGCTGGAATGTTCTGATACTTTTGTTTTGAAATTTGGAGTTTGTTTCTGACGATGTTTATAACCTCTCAAATTGGGCTAAAGTTTAACATTCTAGGGAAATGTAAAATAAATCAGCTTTGTTTCAAACACATCACTGTAGCTTGTTGTATTTGTCCTGAGGGTTGAACAGCACCCGGAGCTCAGAAAGGACAATCTCAGGGTTGGGGGGGAGGTGGGTGGCGAGTGGGGGCATTCGAATGGCAGCGACAGAACTTCAGCCAGGACACATCCTTCAGGGTCTCACTGAGGGGGTCAGATGGCACTTTACTCTTTCACGTCTCTATTCACTGACAGCCAAGCCACGGTATGGGTTAATCCTGCTGTGTCTAAGAAATGTGTCCCAGCTACTGTCTTCCATGGCTCACAGCTCCCAGTCACGGAACAGAATTTCATTCCAACTGGGTTTAGAGTCAGAGGAAGAACAACGGTGAATGCTGGAAATGTGCTTCAAATCAGAGGTTAGCGTAAATCAATGACCTGTTCCTGACTGGAAGTGAATCTGCAGGTTTGTAATTCTGCTGCACTG
>NW_026728667.1:0-32753 GCF_030684315.1 Stegostoma tigrinum | reverse complement strand
GCTAGGGAGGAGATTGCAGAACCTTTGGCCCTGATCTTTATGTCATCATTGTCTAAAGGAATAGTGCCAGAAGACTGGAGGATAGCAAATATTGTCCACCTCCTCAAGAAGGGGAGTAGAGACAACCCTGGTAATTATAGTCCAGTGAGCCTTACATCGATTGTGGGTAAAGTGTTGGAAAGGATTATAAGAGATAGGATTTATAATCATCTAGAAAGGAATAATTTGATTAGGGATAGCCAACACAGTTTTGTAAAGAGCAGGTCATACCTCACAAACCTTAATGAGTTCTTTAAGAAGGTGACCAAACAGGTAGATGAGGGTTGATGTGGTGTATACAGATTTCAGTAAAGTATTTGATTAGGTTCCCCACGGTAGACTATTGCAGAAAATCCGGAGGCATGGAATTGAGGGTGATTTAACAGTTTGGATCAGAAATTGGTTAGCTGTAAGAAGATAGAGGGTGTTGGTTGATGGGAAATGTTCATCCTGGAGACCAGTTACTAGTGGTGTACCGCAAGGGTTGGTGTTGGGTCCACTGCTGTTTGTCATTTTTATAAATGGCCTGGATGAGGGTGCAGAAGGATGGGTTAGTAAATTTGTGGAGGTCACTAAAGTCAGTGGAGTTGTGGATAGTGCGGAAGGATGTTGCAGGTTATAAAGGGACATAGATAAGCTGCCGAGCTGGGCTGAGGGGTGGCAAATGGGGTTTAATGCAGAAAAGTGTGAGGTGATTCACTTTGGAAGGAATAACAGGAATACAGAGCACTGGGCTAATGATAAGATTTCTGGTAGTGTGGATGAGCAGAGAGATCTCAGTGTCCATGTGCATAGATCCCTGAAAGTTACCATCCAGGTTGATAGGGTTGTTAAGAAGGCGTACGATGTGTTAGATTTTATTGGTAGAGGGATTCAGTTTCAGAGCCATGAGGGCATGTTGGAACTGTACCAAACTCTGGTGCGGCTGTACTTGGAGTATTGCATACAGTTCTGGTCGCCGCATTATAGGAAGGATGTGGAAGCATTGGAAAGGGTGCAGAAGAGATTTACCAGGATGTTGCCTGGTATGGATGGAAGGTCTTATGAGGAAAGGCTGAGGGTCTTGAGGCTGTTTTCATTAGAGAGAAGAAGGTTAAGAGGCGACTTAATAGAGACATACAAGATGATCAGAGGATTAGATAGGGCGGGTAGTGCTACCGTTTTTGCTTGGAAGGTGATGGCTAGCATGAGGGGACATAGCTTTAAATTGAGGAGTGATAGATATAGGACATATGTCAGAGGTAGGTTCTTTACTCAGAGAGTAGTAAGGGCATGGAATGCCCTGCCTGCAACAGTAGTAGACTCGCCAAATTTAAGGGCATTTAAATGGTCATTGGATAAACATATGGATAATAGTGGAATAGTGTAGGTGTGATGGGCTTCAGATTGGTTTCACAGGTAAGCGCAACACCGAGGGCTGAGGGGCCTGTAATGCGCTGTAATGTTCTATGTTCATATCCAAATTTGCAGCAGCATACACCATTTACTAGATGCATTGCAGAAATTTGCCAAGGCTTTTTACATTGCACTTTCCAAATCTACATCCTCTATCTGAATGAAACTAAGTGTCTCTTGTGCAATCAATATTGGTCATGAGAATATGCAACAATTGCCAAAACAAATGTAGCCTTTGGCAAACTTCCAACAAAGAGGAGTAAATCTGCCTAAAAAGCTAAAAATCTACATATATCAGTCATATTCACTCACCTACATGCATGCGAGACTTGAACTGTGAACTAGTGTTATTGCCCAAAACCTTGACCACGCTCACTTGAGCTGCCTTTGGGAGCTACCGATGATCAGATGGTAGGACAAAACACTGAAGTATCCAGCCAAGCTGACCTGCCAGATATTCACTCCATCAGGACAGTCACCACTGACTTGGGCTGGTCATGTTTCTAGAATGATGAATGAAGGAATGCAAGAATGAAGGAATGAATGATTTATTGTCACAAGTATGTTTCTATGAAATACAACAAAATGTAGTGAAAAGCTTTCATTTGTCTCCATAATCCGGCACCATTTTGATAGTTTAAGAAAAAGAGAAAATAAAAAGGTATAGTTCAAAGAGAAGCCCATCTATGTATGAGTTCTGAACCAGTGCAGAACCACCATCACCTCATCAGACCCAAATAATGTCAAAGTCACTGATCCTCAGGTGCCATCTTTCGCCGCTGGGCTGAACCACCTTCGCCACCTCCTGCACTGGGCATACCAATGTTGAAGATTATTGCCACTATCGATATTGCTGTGATGCCCTCCCACCCACTGCCATTTTACCACCGCCAGCACCAAATCCAACCAGCGACAATGTCATCTTTCGCTGCTGACCTCCTTTCTGGGCTTACTCTCCTCCACACTGGGCTCATTCTTTTCTTTGCACTGGGCCTGCTCTTTCCTCTGCGCTTGGATCACCCCCCTCATCCATGAATCTCTACACCACCGATACCGGGAGGAGCCAGCTTTGTCGCTGCCGCTACTGCACTTGGGAATTATTCACTTACCAAAGGAAATTTTCTCTGGAGAATTTAAATGTTGTGTACTCTCTCACATCAGTCAAATGAAGTCCACAACAACACAGAATGCTCTTCAGAGGAGCTCTGAGATTGAGTTTGAGTCTTGGGAGAAGCTTAGCTATGACTACTACCCTTGATGCAAGCAAATAAAAAATAGTACAGCCTGCATCAAAAGCAAGCATTCAGCAGAGGCAAATAGGAAATGCAAGGAAAGAATATTGTGAGTGAGCAATTCATCTGAAACTCGATTCTTTCTGGTATCCTGTCCGATTTTCAGCACTGCATTCTGCATGCAGATCAGTCTTAGTATTCAACTGAAACTAGAACCATGCCAAACAACTCAGATGATAACAATTTTGGGTGGCACAGTGACTCAGAAGCTAGCACCGCTGCCTCACAGTGCCAGGGACCCAAGTTTGATTCCAACTTCAGGTGACTGTCTGTGTGGAGTTTGCACATTCTTCTTGTGTCTGCATGGGTTTCATTCAGATGCTCCGGTTTCCTCCCACAGACCAAAGGCTATGCTAAATTGCCCGTAGTGTTCAGGGATGTGTAGATTAGATAGGTTAAAGGTGAATGGGTCTGGGTGGGCTGCTCTGAGAGTTGGTGTGGACTTGTTGGGCTGAAGGGCCTGTTTCCACACTGTAGGAATTCTATCATTCCATGATTTGAAAAAATGTTCACCTCCTCACTTCAAACGAGGAACAAAGTTTGAGAGTTTGCAGGCCCCAATATCTCAGGGGATTCTCCTCAATTTCTGTTTGTATGAGGGTCGCAAGCTCAAAATCCTAATCAAGATGTTTGGAAAAGGAAGAGGAAGAGGGTGTCAGTATTGGTCAAGGAGTGCACTGCACTGCTAACAGAGGACTTATCAGATGGTTCAATTTGCTTAGAACTAGGAAATATAAAGTGCACAAATGCAGGGACAATTAAAAAGGGTGAGTTAAGTCTAGGCTGGTTACAAATACCCACAGACCATTTGTCTCATAATATCATAGACCCCATAATAAAAGGGCTCAAAATCATTTAAGTGCATCTCTCTGTATCTGACTGTGGCCAATACAAATAATTATAGTAGAAGAGGAAGTATTGGTTTATCTAAACTTTCATTTAGATTACAGTATGTTAATGGACCAGGTGGAGTAAATTAGCATAATGAAGCAATGTTAAAAATCAGAGAAACCCAGATCAACATTCTGAAAGGTTTGTTGTACCACCTAAGCTAACAAAGTTGTGTTAACTACTAAATTCTGACTTATAAATTCATAAATTATTCACGTGGTAATAGAGTTCAAAAGCATTTATTAGTTTTCATAGGAGTTAAACAAATAGAGATTTCTGTCATTTGTAATAATCATACAGACACAATACTAACAAAAATAACCATGCATATTCTTGAAATGCTTACAGTAAAACAGTGAGCTCACTGGGTCACAGGCTTCACGATCTAGGGGCTTTGCTATAACTTGCCACCACTCCTAATAGAAACAGTTCAACCTAAAGTTATTATGAAAAATTTAACTGTGGCGAGCTGTAAGAATACAGTTGGTGGTTGATGGGAATTGTTCATCCTGGAGTTCAGTTACTAGTAGTGTACCGCAAGGATCTGTTTTGGGGCCACTGCTGTTTGTCATTTTTATAAATGACCTGGATGAGGGTGTAGAAGGATGAGCTACTAAATTTACGGATGACACTAGAGTTGGTGGTGTTGTGGATATGGTGGAAGGATGCAGGTTACAGAGGGACATAGATAAACTGCAGAGTGGGCTGAGAGGTGGCAAATGGAGTTTAATGCAGAAAAGTGTGAGGTAATTCACTTTGGAAGGAGTAACAGGAATACAGTTCTGATACAGTTCTGGTCGCCACATTATAGGAAGGGCGTGGAAGCATTGGAAAGGGTGCAGAGGAGATTTACCAGGATGTTGCCTGGTATGGAGGGAAGGTCTGAAAAGGAAAGGCTGAGGGACTTGAGGCTGTTTTCGTTAGAGAGAAGAAGGTTTAGAGGTGACTTAATAGAGACATACAAGATGATCAGAAGATTAGATAGGGTGGATAGTGAGAGCCTTTTTGCTCAGATGGTGATGGCTAGCATGAGGGGACATAGCTTTAAATTGAGGGGTGATAGATATAGGACAGACATCAGAGGTAGATTCTTTACTCAGAGAGTAGTAAGAACGTGGAATGCCCTGCCTGCAACAGTAGTAGACTCACCAGCTTTAGGGGCATTTAAATGGTCATTGGATAAACATATGGATGATAATGGAAAACTGTTGGTTAGATGGGCTTCAGATTGGTTTCACAGGTTGTTGCAACATCGGGGGCCGAAGGGCCTGTACTGTGCTGTAATGTTCTATGTTCTATTTGTGCAACTACAATTCAGTACCGAGATTAATAGAGGTGTGTCTGCTGTCATTATTACGATTCAACAGGGAGTTTAATGCAGGCATGCCTGTCACCACTATGATCCATTATTGAGATTTATACCACAACAATTACATAACAAAGAAGAGAAATTATACAATTTAAGTCAATTGTAACACTACAAATGACGATTAATCACAAGAAGCAACTTTTTTTAACAAAGAAAAGCAGAAAGATCACATGGATCCTGAAAAGAGACAAAGCACTGGGCACCTGATAATATCAGAGGGTGAGATCTGGCAGCAACATCAGCAAAAGCGGGGAGGGGGTCGGGGAATGATACATCAGCAGGGCTGATAAGACCTGATGGTCTTCATCCCAGGGTCCTGAAAGAGACGGTGAAAGAATAGCTAATGCTTTATTGTTAATTTTCAAAAATTCATCAGATTTTGGAAATGTTCCATCAGACTGCAAAGTAAACATAACTCCTCTATTCAAGGAGGAAGGGAGACAGAAAACAGGAATCTATGGACCATTTTGTTTGATATATATCATGGGAAAGTGTTACAATTAATTGTTAAGAAGGTTATGGCTCTGCACTTAGAAAAATCCAAGATAGTTGGGAAGATTCAGCATCATATTATGAAAGAGAAATAGTAACTAATTTATTGGAATTATTTGAAGGAGTAACATGCACCGATAAATCGGAGCACATTGACTTATTCCAGAAGGCATTTGTCAATGTGTCGGATTGAAGGTAATTGTGCAAAATAAGAGCTCATGCTGTAGAGGTAGCTCAGCAGTACGGTTATATAATTGGCTGACTGGCGAAAATCAAAGTTTGCATTTATGGGTCTTATGTAAGGCTGGACCTGATGAATGGCAGGGATTCGAGGTGGGCCCTCAACTTATTACAACTTATATCATTATTTTGGATAAGGCGAGTGGGCCATGGTAGCTAAGTTTGAAGATGAGACAAAGTAGATAACTATGTTGTAAACAGGGCATAATGAGCTACAGATATATGTTGGTTGAGGTTAATGTCTGGTAGATGGGATAGTGTGTGAGAAAATGCAAAGTAGCTTACTTTGGCAGGAAGAGCAAAAAAGCGGAGTATTAATTAAGCAGAGAACAACTACAGAATTCCAAGGTCCAGAAGGATCCAGGTGTTTTAGTGAATGGATCACAAAACATTGGTATACAGATATAGCAAGTGTTAACAAAGGCTTATGAAATGATATATTCTACTACGAAAGGAACTGAAGATAAAAGTTATGAAATTCTGTTTCAGTTATACGGGGCATTAGTATGACTATTTTCTGTTGGTAGTTTTGGTCTCTTTATCTTGTGAAGAATGGAAATAAGTTGGAGAATGTTCAAGGGACATTTGCTAGATGGATTCCTGGAATAAGCAGACTGTCATGAGGAAATTTTAGATAATTTGGACTGTTTTCACTGGAACTTGGAAGAATGAGGGGATGTATGATTTAAGTCTATAAGATCCTGAATGGTCTCAACTAGGTGGACATGGAAAGAATATTTTCTCTTCAGAGTGATTTAGGAGCAGTGGGCACTACTTAAAAATTACAGGTCACCTTTTTAGGGCAGTAATAAGGAGACCTTTGTTTCTCTCAGAGGGTTGTGTGACTTTGGAACTCTGCCTCAGAAAGCGGTGGAGGCAGGATCGTTGAATACTTTTAAGGTGGAGGTATGTTCTTGTTAGGCAAGAGAACAAAAGAATATCAGGGTATACGGGAATGTGGAATTCTAAACACCAACAGGTCAGCTCCTATTGTGTTTAATGAGAGAGCAAACCTGAGGGGATAAAAGGCCTTCTTCTGCTCCTAATTTATATCCTTGTGCAGAAAGACCTGGAAATTGCATCATCAGAAGAGATATCCAGCAATTAGTCCAACAATTAAACAGTGTCAGTCTTTTGAAATTGATGGGCAGATGGTTGAAGTAGTAGTTGGTGACCCTTTTGGAGACAGTGATCACAACACTCTTAGATTTAGCATCATTATGGAAAGTGACAAGAATTAGACAGGAGTAAAATTTCTATATTGGGGAAAGGCAAAAACTATAAAGCTAAGAGGTAATCTGGCAAGAGTGGAGTGATATTGTTGACATGGATTTTAACAAGTTATTTGATTACCTCCCATATAGCTGAGTCATTAGTGAAATTAAAAGCCATGGGATACTGGGGAATATCTCAAGTTGGATCCAAAGCTGCCTCAGTGACAGGAAGCAAATGGCAGTGGTCAATGGAAGTTATTGCAAATGGAAAACGGTTTCTACTGGAATTCTTCAGAACTCAGTGTTGGGCCCTTTGTTATTATAATTTAATTATTTAGACTTAAGCATGGGAGACTTGATTGGGAAATCTGCAAACAACAAAAGATTTGACCAGAGATAGAAAGAACTGCCAATGCTGGAGTCTGAGATAACACAGAGTGGAGCTGGATGAACTCAGCAGGCCAGGCAACATCACAGGAGCAGGAAAGTTGACATTTTGGGTCCGGACTCTTCTTCAGAAATCATTTGACTGGATACTTGTTACTCTAGTGGATAGCTATTAACTTCCGAATGACACAATGGTTTTGTTCAGTGAGCAGAAAAGTGGTAAATGGAATTCAGTCCAGAAAAGTATGAAGTTATGCATTTGGGGAGGAACTTGCTAGGGATTACAGAATAAATGGGGGGCCATTGAGAGGAATAAAGGAATTGAGGAATTGAGATGAATTGGACTGCATGTCAACAAGTTTCTGAAGGTGTAAAAACAGGTAAATAAGATGATAAAGGATGCTTTTATTTCATTGAGCAAGGTATTGAATACAAAACCAAAGATATAACACTGCAATAACATAACATATTGGTCACAGCAGGCGTTCATATATAGTCACAGTCACTACATTTCAATTGCTCTCAACAGAGTACAGAGGAAATTTACAAGAATGTTGCCGGGGCTTCAACATTGTCACTATGAGGAAATATTGAATAGCTAGGGCTGTTTTACTTAAAACAGAGCAGGATGAAGGGTGACTAAATTTAGATGTACAAAACTATGAGGGGCTTACATAAATTGGGCGGGGAAGATCTGTTTCCCCTGGCAGACGGGTCAATTACAAGATGGCAAAGATTTAAAGTGATTGGTAGAAGAATTAAGGATGGCATGGCCATGCAGGTATCAGGAATTCACTTCCCAGTTTGATGGCTGAGGCAAAAAATTTCCAATGTATTTAAAAGAAACCTGGATCTGTATTCTGCAAGACTATGGATAAAGTTAGGGAATGTGGGATTACAGTAATTTACTCAGCTGACACAGATATGATGGATCGAATGGCCTCTTTCTGTGATATAACCTTCCTATGATCCCATGATATCAGATAAAGGGAACCGAAGCAAAGACATCAGATAGGGAAACTCAGTTATGTTAACTGAAGCAAACGCAAAACAAAATTGACACTTAATTTTATATATTCTGGCTGAATCTTCACTATGGAATATCTCAAACTTAACTTTCCTTGGGATGTGGATAAGAAGAAGAATAGAATTTACTTGCTCCTTAAATTGATGTAAATAAAAACACTTTGCTTTTCAACTTTGAGGTCGTACCACAGTTCCATTCAAATGAGCTTTTTCTAGCCTGTGTAAATGCCAGGCACAAACACTGGCTCAGGCCTCAATATTCAGATACAGGGACATTCCCTTGGACACTTAAATTGTTTCTGTCTTACTTAGAGTGAAAAATCTAGAAACTTGCATCACCAAATTAACTGACACCAGAAGTAGTGTCAGAGTTTCAAATATCATTTTGAAAGTAACAGTTTTAGGGATTTGTCCCAACTATAAAATGCTGGAAACACGGGTTCAGTGAATGTGGTTTGAAATGTGTATAAATGTTTCAGTGAGTCAGTAACTTGGTAAAATGATAAAGTCCCAGCCTCATAATTCAACTGGACTCGAATCCTATTTATAGATGGAAGCAATGGAAGGACTGTGATCTCAGAATTGTGCCGGGCTGTGAGATAACCAGCAATAAAATCCAAACTCCAAGATTTACTGTTGTTCCCAAGGGAAGAGATTTCTCCCTCTCTCTCCACACTCCCATATACAATCCCGATTCTCCAATAATTCCCATCCGTCTGCACATCCCAGGAATAGGATCCTGAGGAAAAGCTCTGGGAGCAAAGGACTTGAGGAAGATATTTAAATCTCTTTGGATGGGGTAAGTAGGGTTGTTGCTGTTCAGTCCATGTCACTGTTCTCAGGTCATCAGACAGAATCAAGTTACAGTTTGCTGTCTTTGGATCCAGACTCAATGGACTTTTCTCTAAAGAAAAGAGAAAAGATTGGTCAGACACAGTTATTCAACTCAGATCAATGAGCAACAGCTGCAGGCTACGAATGTAAGTATTTCCCAGACACTGTCAGACCCATATTGTTAGACTAGATTCTTCCCGTATTAAATAATCAGCCTTCAGTCAGGATCCCTGTTAAAGAGAAGGGTGTCGATCCCAGTGTTATTCAATGCAAACACTGACATGAGATACAGCATGACAGTCAGTTTCATCACGCAAGCATTGTGGATATATTCTCCTGAACACAACAGAAGGAATCATCAGTGTACAACACAGTCACATCCCCACAATCTGAACACTTATGCTGGTAACATGCAGCATACAGGAATGTGTCCTACACTCATTCCCTCTGGTACTGTCCCATCCTGAATGCAGGACTTGCATCCTGGGCTCTCTCCCTCCTATTACTATATAATCTTGAATACAAGAGAGTGCCTGGGCTGTCTTCCTGATATTACTATCCCATCTTGAATACACATGTTTGTTCTGAGCTCATTCCCTTGGTTACTGTCTCATCCTGAATATCAGAGAGTGTGTCCTGGACTCTCTCCTTCTTGCCACTGTCCCATCGTGAGTACAGGACTATATCCTGGGCTATCTTCCTCATGTTACTGTTACATCCTGAATATAGGAATATGTCCTGGACCTTCTCCCCACATTACTAAGCCATTCTGCTTACAGTCTGATTGGAGCTTCTATCAGTTTACACAGAGTGATGAGGATTGGTTGGGGATTGTGTTGAAGCTGATGTCCACTCTGTGTGTTAAATTGTTGTCTCCATTTTACATCAAATTTACCAACACTACATACCAACACTAACATAGACCCTGTGTCAAGAAAAAAAAAATCAAGTCCATTGCAAGAACAGTTGCAGGATCTTGAATTTCAAACTCCTTACACTAAATTCTGCCTGAGTAAACATTATAAAAAAATATAAATCCTAGTTGGCTTGATTTCTATGTAAAATTATGAACCCACCTTGGGATATCTCTGCTGTTCCACTGATCCCAGTTGATGGCTGGATAATTTTCTCTTGGATAGTGGCTGTCCCAGAAGAACTCTCTTGGGGAGAAGTTTTGTTCATTGCATCCCTGTGTTCAGTGGAGGCTGGATCTGTAAACAGAGCACACAGTGATTAGGAATTGTAGCACAGAAAGGTTCAGCCTCCTTCATTACTCAATGGTGGGTTATAAATTCCATCCTTATATATTCATACATCACAACAGTTCTGCATGTCAAACAAAGAAGTTCATCAGCTGTAAAGCATCTAGGAAAATCCTGAGATTATTAAAGATGCAATAAAGATGTAAACATTCCTTATTTTACTCTTTAAATTCAAATCTCAAATCACTAACTGAAGAAATGTCACCAAAACAGAGTTAATTACAAAATGGAAGGGTCAAGAGAAAAAAAAGGGATTGCTTGAAAACTGAGCAGATTAAATACAAGTTACAGCCGGTTGAACTTCATTGAACATCACAAACATATCTTGGGATATTTCTGCTCCCGTGTCAGTCTGAGGCGAATCCTGGAGGACATTCACTGGGATAAGGTCTGCCCCAGAGGTGCTGAGTGGGAAAGGAATTACATCTGATGGGTCCACATATTCGGTGGAAGCTAACAATGCAAAAAAATCACATCGTTATAGTGAAATAGTGAAACTGCAAGGACCTACCTCTTTCCTGTTTCTCAATTGTGATTTAAGGATTCCATTCTTGTCTATTTGTATATTACAACAGTGACTAGACTTCAAATATAGAACTTCATTGGATGTAAAGCACTTTGGAATGTCATGAGGATATGAAAGATTATGAGAGGTACTATAAAAATTCAAACATTCTTATTTTAAATTTTCAACTCAAATTTCAAATCCATGACTGAAGGAATATCGCAATAAAAAGAAAGGGTTAGACTAAAAATTAAAAGCTTAGAAGAAAAGCAAGGGATCAATTGAGAAATGAGAAGCATATGTTATAGTTAATGTAAACCCGTTTATAAACAGACCTTCAGATATTTCATCTTCCTCGCCAGTTCTAGCCAATGTGAGGACAGGGGCTTCTCCAGAGGAGCTATGTTGGGAAGGAGTTACATTCAATAAGCTCCTGTATTCGGCAGAAGATGGTTCTGTAAACAAAGCACATTGTGATTGGGAATTGTCATGTCATGAGATCCAGTTGTTTTCATATCACTGAGTGGTGGGTTACAGATTCCATTTCTATATATTTTTGCTTTACAATAGTGATTAAACCACCAAAGTAGAACTTCATTGGCTTTAAGCAATTTGGGGTGACCTGATGTTATGAAATGCATTTAATAAGTGGAAGCCCTTTTACTAGATTACACTTTAAACAAACTTAAGACAGTGCCCCATTAAGAGACACTAATTGACAGTGTGTAACTCTTCCCCTCCCTGGCCTGCACTTCAGGGAGAAATGTTTCAAGCAGGTGTTACTGGGGACTGAGGATGAGTCTCAGGTTCCTGGTTCTCTCCCTCTCCCCCCCCCCCCCCTCTCTCTCTCTCTCTCTCTGTCCACACACACACACACACACACACACACACACACACACACACACACTAAAGTTCAGGCATATTCCCAGTTGTATGAACACATCTAACCCGATCCGATGTCATTCCCTTAGATTGGAGAAAAGTTGCAAGTTCTTACTGATGATTTCCAATATTTCTGACTGATACTTTTCCCAAGTGTTCAGCCTGTTCTGAAGGCGTTGATATATACCAGATAGGTTCAGGGTGATCTCTGGAATACTTGGCTCTGTGACTGTCCGAGTCTGAGCCAGTCTGAAATGAAGTAGAAGTGAATGGTTTTATCAGTGAGGACATTTCAAATGAGATTCTGCAAAAGGAATTTAGGAAGTTAGGTACAAGTTGAAATGGAGGACCTCTAGGGTTGTAATATCAGGAGTACTCCCTGTGCCATGTGCTAGTGAGACCTGCGTGGCCAGTTGACCAGAGGTCAGAACCAGCAAATTCCTGTCAGGATGAAAGATAAGAATGGTAAAATTTAGGAACCTTGGATGATGAAGGATGTTGCAAGTTTAATTCAAAATAAAAAGGAAACAAATGTAAGGTTTGGGAAGTAGAAATCAAACAAGGCCCTTGAGGAGCATAAAGGAAGCAGAATGAAACTTAAAAGAAATTAGGAGAACTAGTAGGGGCCATGAAATGTCTTTGCAAGTAGAATGAAACAGAATTCCGAGACATTTTACATAAATATTAGGAGCAAGAAGGTAACTAGGCAAAGGGTAGATCCACTCAAGGACAAGGGAGGAAATTTAAGTGTTTAGCCAGAGGAAGGGAGTGAGAATTTTAAATTATGAGAGGCATGAATAGGATAGATAGTCAGAGTCTTTTTACCAGGGTGGAAATGTCAAATGCCAGCAGGTGTAGTTTGAGGAGACAGAGGGAAAGTTAAAGGAGATGTGTGAAGAAATTTTTTTTACGCAGAGGATAGAATGGAATCAAACAGAATAAACAGCTTTTATTGTCACATCTATCCAATGAGTAAGGTGAAAAGTTTGTACATCACCAATTACAGCACCAACTTAGATACCAAAGGACCCAGCACAGCTGCTTTAGTTACAAGATAATAGAGAAATAAAATGCCCAACATTACACAAATACAAGTTCTGTACAACTGGCTATGCTGGTAACTAGTTTCCAGCCCACACCGTGCCCTGGCTCCACACCGTGCCAGCAACATGCCATACTGGGAGGTAGCTGCAGGAGGCCAAAAGGTCACTGCACCATGCCAGGAGGCCCCGACGAGAGGAGGCCACTGCACCAGGCTGGGAGCTCACCATGCCATGCTGGGAGGCTGCTGTGCCAGGCAGGTGTCATCACTGGAGGCCGGGAGTCATTACCAGAGGCCCAGAATTGTCATTCGCTGGAGGCTGGGTATCATTGTTGAAGGCTGGCAATTGTCGCTGGAGGCCAAGAGTTGATGAGAAATAAAACAAGAAGAAGGAGAAGAAAATAAAGCAATAAGATAAAAAACAGAAGAAGGAAAAGAAGAAGAACAGCCAGAGTAGATGAGCTCCGAATGGACCGTCCTACTCTATTACCATCTTGCATGATAGAATAGAGCCTCTTAAAGAAACATAAGGCCATCCATGTACGGAGCCATAAGAGATGGGTGAAGTCCTAATTGAATATTTCTCGTTCAGTATTTACCGTCCAGAAAGGCAGGGATGCTAGGGAATTTAGGGAATTAAATAGAGATGTCTTGAAGAGAGTCCTCATAACAGAAGAGGAAGTGCTGGAAGTCCAATGCATAAAGGTAGCTAAATCCCAGGACCTGATGAAGTGTAACCCAGAACTTTGTGGGATGCTAGGGAGGAAATTGCAGGGCACCTAAAAACAAAGTTGTTGGAAAAGCTCAGCAGGTCTGGCACCATCTGTGAAGGAGAAAACAGAGTTAACTTTACGGGTCTGGTGACCCTTCCTAAGAACACTGTTCTGGTTGTTTTGGTTTTTAATTAATGGAGATACTTGTATTGTTAACAGCCACAGGTAAAGTGCTTAAAGATTGGAGAGTGGCTAATATTGTGCTATTATTTAAGCAAGGCTGCAAGGAAATGCCTGGAACTTCAGGCCAGTGACTAATGCCTGGTTGGTAAGTTTTTGGAGGCGGTACTGAGGTATTTGGAGAAGCAGTCAGCATGGATTTGTGCATGGGAAATCCTGTCTCAAATTTGATTGAGTGTTTTTGAAGGGGTGACCAAGAAAGTAGATGAAAGCAGTATGGTAGACATTGGGCTTTAGCGAGGCCTTTGACAAGTTGTTGAGTAAGGTTAAATCTCACAGGATTCAGGGAAAGGCAGCCAGATGGATACAAAATTGGCTTGAAGGTGGGTGACAGTAGAGGGTTGTTTTTCAAACTAGAGGCCTTTGACCAGCAGTGTGCCACAGGGATTGGTGCTGGGTCCATTGTTAATCATCATCATTTATATAATTGATTTGGAGGAGAATTTAACAGGTACGGCCGGTAAGTTTGCAGATGACACCAAGATTGGTGGGAAAGTGGACAGTAAAGAAGGCTATCTGGGAATACAGCAAGACCTTGATCAACTGAGCTCATGGGCTGAGGAATGGCAGATGGAATTTAATTTAGATAAATGCAAGGTCTTGCAATTTGGTAGGTCAAACCAGGGTAGGACTCAGACAGTCAATAGTGAGTGCTATCGAACAAAGAGATCTTGGAGTACAGATTCATAGTTCCTTGGAAGTGGAATCACAGGTAGGCAGGGTGGTGAAGATGTCTTTCGGCATGCTTGCTTTCATCGATCACAGAGCTGGGTATAGGAGTCAGGGCGTCTTGTTGCAACAGTATAAGATGTCAGTAAGGCAACATTTGGAGTACTGTGTTTTATTCCGGTCACCCTACTATAGAAAGGCTATTATTAAACCAGAAAAAGTGCAGAAAAGATTTACTAGGATGCTACCTGGACTGGAATATTTGAGTTACAAGGACAGGCTGGATAGACCGGGACTTTTTCCCTGGACTGTAGGAGACTGAGGGGTGACCTTATAGAGGTTGACAAAATTGTGACAGACATAGATAAGGTGGTTGACTGATAGGTTTTCCCCATGGTAGGGGAGTTTAAAACTAGAGGGCATAGGTTTAAGGTGAAAGTGGAGAGATACAAAGGGATCCAGAGGAGCAATTCTTTTCACATGCAGCGTGGTGAGTGTCTGGAATGGACTGCCAGAGGTGCTGGTGAGTACTATTTTGTCATTTAAGAAACATTTAGACAGGTACATAGATGAAATAGGTATGGAGAAATATGTACCAAATGCAGGAAATTAATTGTGAAAACTGGGCAGCATGGATAAGTTGGGCCAAAAGGTGTTTTCCATGCTGTAAACCTATATGATTTTCCGTGGATTGAATACAAATCTGTTTATTGTTTTTAAGAGGATTAATTGCTTGAGGTGAGTTAAAAGCTTTGAATGGGCCTCAATGAATGGAATTTCTGAAAAAAATAATGCAGGCTCTTATAGATATTTAGCCCCTCATTTTATTTCATCTCACCATTTCAAGCAGTTGCATCAAGCCATAAAACTTGCCAATTCTTGCTACTCACTTCAGATGTGGAAATTTGGCCCATAGTCAGCAGAATTCAGAATAGATCACATGATCTCCATTCATTCCTTCATTTCATCCAAAATTAAAGCCACAGTCCCAGTATAACTATCTTATAAACTTCATAAATATAACAAACATCATTCAATATTCCCACAGTTTGAATGCACTTTATCTGGGATGGTTTCCAGCCATGATTCTACTTTCACTCTGCTTCCAGATAGAGGCGAAGCTTCCCTGTCAGCAGCAGCAACTGAGAGGTACTTACCTCGAAAGGAATTGCCTCGAGTTCTATGAACAAAGAGAGAAAATCAAATCAATCAACAAGCAAAGCAACATCCAATGGAACTAAACAGTGAATTTGGGATTGAGGGAAAGAGTTCAGTGTTGAACAGTTAGTGTCACCAGTCCCAGGAATGGGGAATAATCCCATATTTCCTGGCACTCCATCCTGGAACTGTACCAACACTCTGAGAGGTTAACAGGGCAGAACCAAGAGTCCTACAGCAAAGCTGAGCAGCACCAACACTCCTAGGACAATTCAAAGGGGGCAGCAAATATGTGCTGATGCTGGATCCCACCAATAACCTTCAAACAATTCAGACTCACTCTATCTCCACAGAAACAGCCCATTCCACACAATTTGTTTATATTCAAAATGTACCTGAATAAAAGAGAGAGTGTCACCCTGTTGCAGATTCTGGGTTTTTCCATCCACTGATGTGACCAGTTCAATCATCTTGTTTAATGCTCCGGAATAGTTCCTAATCTGAGTTAGAGTTTGAAGTCCCTCCTCATCGATTGCTGTCAGCACGGATGATTCATCTTCCTCTAACTTTCTCCTCCATTCAGCAAAATTCTTCAATATATTTTCTTTCAGCTCACTGAGTTGTGTCTGCAACCCAAACCAACTCTTATTACAAACAGCCTTTCCCCACAGCTGTTACCCCGAGCACAAGACAGGACAGTTTGTTCCGATCACTACCTATCACCATTAAAGATTGTGGGGTTGCCCACTGGGAGGGAAAACAGAGTTTCATCAGGGTTATCATGAGATTAAAAGAAAAAGCACTGTTTTTAGACTGGGGATAGTGCTGTCACCTGTTCCATTGTTATGGGCCACACCAGATCCCCTCAAAATATTCTAAGAAAGTAGCAAAGACCCTAACTTTTCCTTATTTTAAAGACAGCTGTAATGTGCTGTGTTCCAGATGCAATTTGATCTGTCAAGCTACTCAATATTAAGTAAAACACAATTTATTTAAACTCTACATTTAAAATACAAGCAAAGAACAAGGAATTTAGAATAACAACTCTACTGGAAAATGTAATAGAATAATAGATATATTAACTATTATTAATTAACTGTTCCAATATAGTAACATCCCATAAATCCACCTTTTGGCAAAAAGACAAATTTGGAACAACAGATATTGTCTCACATAATCTAGCAGCCTAGGAAGAGAACCTCCAGCTTTTGGCTGTAATCAAGAGGGAAAACATTCTTCTACTTCATCAAGCCCACAACAGCAACCTCTGAAAGCTAACTGAAAATCTTTGATCTGTGAGCGCTCAACCCCACTCATTCAGGCTGCTTCTATTTACCAACTTAAAAAAATACCCTAAGCCCCTACAAGCTGTTTACTCTCATAGTTTTGGTAGACTGCTCAGTACTTCTGCCTTACAACCTGTCTTCAAAAGAACCTAGGACAAAATAACCTCTTAAAGCCACAGCATCATCACATCATCCACGTCGGGAATGATGGATCCTGTTTTGGCGCCCACACCTGGTGACGGAGATTGCGATTTTGTGGATAGTGACTAGAATGACACAAAGTCTGACAAATTTTAGTTCAGGAGATCAGCTCCATGGGGATCAGGTGATTGATAGAAAGGCAGGCTGAGAGGGACATGACAAAGGTGTTTAAAATGATGGAGGGATTGTCAGACTCACTGATTGGGTGAGGTATTTGAGATGTATCAGGTAGTCAGACTAAAGGGCCTGTGAATTAAATATCTAGACTTGGTTATATTAGACACCAAGGTCCTTGATCTCTGGAACAGACTCCCTGAACATGTGATGGGATGGTGTCACTCTCACCCTTTAAAAGGATGCTGCAGAGAAATTTCACTAGGTGTTTATTGTCTCATCTATTTGTCTTTCCCAGGTCAGGACATGGCTCATTGTGAATCAGTGGGGTGTGTGATTGAAAACTGCCTGCAGGTTCATTGGGGCTAATGGGATTTTCTTCCCTTTCCTTTCTATTTTCAGATGATCCAGGCTCCAGAGCAAGTTTTCAATTGCCAGCTTTGGACTATGTGTGTTTCAGTAAATCCAGTGTCTTGAGTGATGAAATAATATTCCCAGGAAATGCAGGGAGAGTTAAACAGCTTCCCCACACATCAAACACACAGGAACTCAGTGTAATCGGTAACTCAGCACCAGTCAAATAAACACTTCCTTTTAAAAATGTGTTTCTAATGTGCACATTTAATCAGTGAGGAAACAAATAGTTTTGAAACCCAATTACGCTTTTCCCTACTCTTATTTCATCTTCCGATCCATCCAGGTTTCGCTGTTTTCTCGAATAAGTTTCCTGGTCTTCCAGAAGCTTCTCAAATTCTCTCTCTAATTCTTCCTGGAATGACATATAGAAAGTGTTTAAAATAACACCCTGCGTTATATAATGCTTTTATCACAGTAAAACATTCCAGGATTCTTTGCAGAAGCATGAACAATCAAAAATTGACACTGAGACAAAGAAGTTGGTATTAGAATAACTGACAAAAATCTCGCGTGGAGAAGTATTTTTAGAAGCGCTTTCATGGTGAAGAGTCTTTAGTGTATGAGTTGTCAAACTAAACAACTAGACTGTTGAATGTATGGTCAAGAATGGTAGGCAAAATAAGTTGGTGATGCACAAAAGGCCAGAATTGAAGAGGAGTAATGTCTTCAATGGGTTAGAATATTGGAAATTATAGAGACAATGAGGGGTTAGGCCATGAAGAAATCTGAACAGCTTTTCTGAACACGAAGCATGAGAATTTTACAACTGAGGCATTGTCAGACAAAGATCCATCTTAAGTCAGATAGCAGAGGGGTGATGCAAGCACAGGACTTGATCCAAGTCAGGAAAAGGGCAACAGAATTTTAGATGATCATTGCATGTATTTGTACATGGGGAGATGCAGTAAATCATAGACGGCAATGAGGTCATGCGGGAGGGGAGTTTACCCATGGTAAGAATCACGCTGGCTTCAAAGGGTAATGGTGCAAAGGACCAGGATCATATAAGCATATTGAATAGGAGGGATCTGGGTAGGTGCAAAGTCTACCGGATTCATGGGAAGGGCTATCAGGAAGGAAATTTGGATGTGAAGGTAGTCACTGGTACATAGAAGCAAAGACTGGAAACTACTATACAAAGTGCACTTGCTGTCACCTCCATTGTGCTGGAAGTACAAAGTGAACAACTGGAAAGAAAATGTCTATGACCATATCACAAGTAGGCATGGTAAGTATCTCAGCCTGTGTGGGAGGGAAGCCCTTTACAGATCAACAACATTATGCAGACATGTGCACTGCACAGGACAAGGGCTCTATAATCTGTCAGTACCTTAATGAATTGGCACCCTGTATGCTGTGCAGCTCCCTGCTCCAGACCTTGCTGACCACTTAATTCAAAACTGACACTTTTGCACACAGTACCCAGGGGAAAAAAAGTAATGCATGGGACCGCACGGTGGCTCAGTGATTAGCACTGCAGCCTCGCAGCGCCAGGGACCCGGGTTCAATTCCAGCCTTGGACAACTGTCTGTGTGGAGTTTGCACATTCTCCCTGTGTCTGTGTGGGTTTCTTCCGGGTGCTCCGGTTTCCTCCCACAGTCCAAAGATATGCAAGCTAGGTGGATTGGCCATGCTAAATTGCCTGTAGTGTTCAGGGGTGTGTGGGTTATAGGGGGATGGGTCTGGGTGGGATTCTTCAAGGGGCAGTGTGGACTTGTTGGGCCGAAGGGCCTGTTTCCACATTGTAGGGAATCTAATTGTCTTATCTAATTGTTTCACTGAGGGGGCAATGGTGTTAGCAGAACTCATTGCTGTATATATATGCCATGTACAGCTTGCTTCCACATGCAGCAGGCTCTCAACACCGATATCACTCCATGGTACATCCTGCATGGGCATGATGTTAGGCACCATGGTGGCACTGTTGCATGTGGGCTACACAGAGGCTCAAACAAACAGATTTATTGCAGAACCATTGACTTTTATGGAAATGCAAGCATCAACATAGAGTGGAATGGCAGACAAGACATTAGGTAATATCACTTGGCAAGTAACCCAGCACCCCAGGCTAATGTTTGGAGGGCATGGGATCCAAAACCACTAGGGCAGATGATAAGAATTCAATTTTTAAAAAATAAATAAACTAGTTAATAACCTGGTTCACTAATACCCTTTCGGGATGGAAATCAATTGTTCTTATATAGTTTGGCTGACATGAGACTTCAATACCACAACGATGTGTTTGACTCTTAACTGCCCTTCAGGCAATTAATGATAGGCAATATATGCTGGCCTAACTAGTGATGCCCACAATCCCATGAATTTTTTTTTAAAAACTTAGTGAGGCAAAAGGGACTGATACATCTGGTATTTTGCAGCACTGAGCAGTTGGTGGCATCAGGCAAGGCTACCAGGAACTGTTTTCTTTGCTGGTTCCCTGTGAAAGGGACAGCCTTCCTTCGGAGGTCCCTGTCAGAGAATCACAATGCCATTCCTCCTTCTCTAATGTCTTCAGAATGATTTCTGATAACAAGCTGGGTTGGAATGCCAGTACTCATCTGGATGCAGAAAATCTCTTAAAGAAACGTGGATATCTAGTGAGATCTTCCTGGAATGGTAAAATGGGGCTAGGATCCAGAAAGAGAGCCACCATGGGTTTAAGTTAGTTAGTTAAAGAGCTGGGTTCGATGAGAAATGGTGGCGAGAAACCCATCATGAAACGCAATAAAACCAACACTTAGCCAAAAAAATATAAATTGTCCTTACTTCACTACAGATTCTCAAGAAACATCAGTAATGATAGTTGCATGGTACTTTTACTAAGACTAGCTTTTAGTTCCTGGTTTATTGCTAAATTAGCCTTAAATTTCCCCAGTTGATATGGTAGCATTTGAACATATGCACATTAACTTGGGTCACAAGATTAGAAACCCAGTGACATGACCATTACACCAATATCACTCTTTATGCCCAATTCATCCATATCCCTCCCTAATTAGAGAGACTAAAATGGTATCCAGTACCATTTGTGGCTTCACCAACGTCCCGTACAATTGTAATAGGAGCTCTGTCTTCCATATCTTGCATTAAAGATCACTATTTCATGGAATTTCCCAATACCTGCTTCATCTGCTCACCTATTGATTCATGGATAATGGTTTATAGGTCAGTACCACAGGATATTGCAAATCTCCTGCATTTAAATTATATTCTGTTTTCCTATTTTTCTCACCAAAGTAATCAGCCTCGTATTTTCCCTTATTATAATTCATCCACCACTTGTCAGCTCATTCACTCAACCTATCTACATCACTTTGCAGGCTTCTCATATTGTTCTCAACTTGTTTTGCAACCTAACTTTGTATCGATCCTTTATCCATTCTACCACCTAATATATCGACTATGACTTCATATCTTGTGCACCATCTTTCTATGAAGTGCATCATCAAATGTCTTTTTGAAATCTAAACATACCAATCTACTGATTTCCTTTTATCAATCCCATTAATTACATTCTCAAATAACTCTAATTTGTCAAAAACAATTTTTCTTTTACAAAACCATGTTGGCTCTGTCCGATTATATTAAGATTTTCTAAATTTCCTGCCACCACTTCCTTACTAATAGATTCTACAATATTCCCAATGACTTTACTTTGTTGATTTTTGTCTTCTACCTTTCTTGAATACAGATGTATAATTTGTGGTTTTCCAAATCATTGGAATCTAGGACATCTTGGAAGATTACAACCAAAGCATCTGCTATCACAGTTGTTTGTTACTAACAGTCCCCAATAACAACTATTCACCCTCCCAGACTGATGGTTAGCAACTCCTTTGATTGTTGGCCTGCCTGTCTTTTGTGTGAATTGGGAGTGAAAACAAATGTTTCATGTTTAAACCGCAGATGTTAATCAGCCCGACTTTGTTGCTTAACTTTCATCTCTGCAAAAGTTATTGTGTATCTAATAAATAGTGAATTCTTTTGTTTAAGAAACCAAACTGATGCCTGGAAATTAATTATTTGAAAAGCCTGGACTTGGTTATTCTGTAGTCTGGTTAGGAACTACTGGAATTTGGGGGTCTTCAATAGTTTAATTTTACAGTGTTACAAATAGAGGGATAAAAGCTGATTTGGTTGGGCTATCTGTATTCATATCATTACAATTTCTTTGCTTGGTTTCTTTTGTTACCTCTTCTTGTTAGCTCCACGTTCAGATGGTTTTTAATCATGGCTCCCTTGGAATATTTACAGAGCCTGTTGAGCTAAGGAAAATACTAACTTGTTTAAGGAACATCTTCCTGTGGCTTCATTTTGTCATGATACTGCAAAGGAGAAAGCAAGATCATGCAACATTGCATTATTTCATATAATGATGTGTACTGTGACTCACTAGCAAATCTCACTTGTACGCGATTCTTTATATTAAATTATAAATATTTGTTTCTTCATTCCTTTTTTAACTGTGGCAGAGAATTACTGAAGACACTTATAAGAGGCCTCCAATGTACTTTTAACACAAAGAATAAAATATTCATTAAACAAGAAAAGCACTAAATAAACAAAAGGTTAGAAAGATCTATTACGGAAATCGAAAGATGATTCAAGTTCCTTTGTATCAGCAACATTCTTACAACTGCCAACTTCAGCAAAGAGTTACCATTACCTTCATACTAAAACTCTTTGTTCTTTCAGGAAGTTACAGCTGCAAGTTTTTTTTGGCAAATTTTAGTGTCGCCATTTGGGCTCCTTCCTTCAAGCAAGCATCTTTTCTAAGTCACTTGAAATAAACCGTAAACTAAACTCACTACACTTTAACATCAAAGAAGTGCAAGACTTCCCCAAAAACAGTATCCAGCAAAGCTGCTTCCACTTTCTGGCACGCAAAGACATAGACTGATTGACTTTCTGGATTGCTCTTTTTATTTCTGCACGTCCCTGGACCCCCGTTGCTAGGCAACAGCAGCATTTTTCTCTATTCTGTTGTGCACTGGACTGTTCATCTCAATGGTTTAAAACCTCATTAAATTGCATGTAAAACAAACATCCAGACATATCTCAATCCCCTGTAATAAAACTGCACTAACACCAACTGGCACCAATAGCCAGCTTAAATTAAATGGCATAATTCAGTATTGTTAAAGCTGGTGTGATAATCAGTACACCTTTCAAGCTTTCAAAAGTTCCTTTGACATTCATTCAATCTTTTTTACTTTCTTGAACAAACAGTGCTGAATTTTGGAAGGAACTTCTGAAGGAATTTGCTCATGCCTATGTACCTAAAACGATATCCTGATTTGCCTTAGGATTTGAAAATCCAAGGTAGCACCTATTTTTGCTTCTCTAGCTACTACCCGGTCTTGTCATGATTTGGGAACAAGATAAGGTGTTTTTGTTGTGTTAATTCATCTTTGGCTATTTTTATAATAAAATTGTCTCTTTGTAACCAACCCGACAATTCAAATGTTGCAAATGCTCCTATCAGGTTTAGTTTAACATGAACAAATTATTAATATGTATATATATCGTTTATACATAATATATATATAAAACATTTAAAAGAGGATGCTAAAATGCTAAAAAGAGGAAACATTTTGTTGTAGCTTTCCTTGCTGCACACAGCAGGACAATTCACAAGAATACCAATTCAAGGGAAATCCAACATTTACATTGCATGGAAGAAGAGTGTTGATTGGTTAGCAAGTTGGCTATAGCAAGTTTGGTAGAGGTTTTGCCATGAAGAGTGCACTAATTAATGATGATGACAATTAACTACCAGACTTGAAATCTTAAACTAGGCAATTTGACTCTGTTTGTCAGGGGATTGTGCTGAGAATTTAACCAGTGAATGGCTGTCATGCAGTTTGTTGAGTTGAAACAGCCATAGTACGTATTCTTTCTATCTGAAAATAATAGATTCTTGTATTAATTTATAGTTTACAGTACACACAAGTGCAACATTTTTGTAAAGTCCCTTAATTGACATATTTATTAATCATTGAAAAGTTGCTGCTGCATTTTTCATTCCAACTAGCATAACTTTACAATGATATAATTAGTTCCTGAAATAATTAGATTCCCTACAGTGTGGAAACAGGCCCTTTGGCCCAACAAGTCCCGTTGAAGCATCCCACCCAGACCCATCCCCCTATAACCCACACACCCATGAACACTATGGGCAATTTAGCATGGCCAATCCACCTAACCTGCACATCTTTGGACTATGGGAGGAAACCGGAGCACCCGGAGGAAACCCACACAGACACAGGGAGAATGTGCAAGCTCCACACAGACAGTTGCCAGAGGTGGGAATTGAACCTGGGTCCCTGGTGCTGTGAGGCTGCAGTGCTAACCACTGAGCCACCGTGCTGCCCTCTTGATGAAGCATCCAGTTTACAATCTAATATTTTACTTGCTGTATCAGCAAATAGAATTTGCTAATATCCTATTAACAAATCCTTTTTTGTAATGAATTGTGTTTTTCCAATCCTCTCAATAACTCTCCAATCATGTAATCTGATATGAATTACCTTTTGTAACTATATTGACTTTGTGATCATTTATTCCCCAACCATTGTGACTTAATTGGTTTCGATATTATTACAATAAGTGAGCTCCAGCTATTGTGACCCAATTTACTAATATCATAGTGCATCATGAACTTGATCTCTTCAATCATTTGAACTAACATCTCTGGGGTAAATCTGCGAAGATGTTGCTTTATTGGTGAAACGTCCCTTACATGAACGTCAATTTCCATCACACAGTTTACAAAAGGTGCTTTATGAGTTTATAATAATTTTTGTAAGTTACCTTGATAGTTGTCTGCAAGATACCATAACATTTCATCTAACATTTTAGGAACAATATATTATATAATGAGATTACTGGAGAGTGAATTTTGAGTTTTTAAATTTCTAAATCATTCTTGAATCATCCAGATATTTTTACTTCACTTCCAAATTATTCTTTTGGAAATAAATTTCTCTCCTGACTAATCTTCCTGTTGTAATATCACTTTAAATTATTAACATGACACGAACTGATTTTTCCTACTGGAAGAGTACTTTCTACGTAATTCATGCATCATGAGTTCTATTTAATTTGGTAAGATTCAGCAGGTCTCCCACTTATCATTTTAGGTGGAGATCCTACACAATCTCTTAACACTCTGCCAAATGGATCTTTGAAGGCTAATATTCGAATTAAGGCGACAGTTCTAACTGAGTTCATAAGAGTCATGCTGGGCCTCAAAAATTAATTTTGTTTCTCTCTCCTAATGCTGTCAGTCCTAATGAGTTTCTCCAACAATCTCTATGTTTGTTTGACATTTCCAGCATCCAAAATACATTGCAATTTCAGGTTTCCTCCTTTTAATTGTGAATTATGACTAATCACTTTAACCATATCAGCCTTACAACATACTTATTTTATTTATGCTCAATTTCAACCACTGACTTTCTCAGTTTAGTCTCAGTCAAAAGCTTCAATTGACCAACTGTTACATATTCTACTCTCCCAGGAAAATCTTAACAAATGAAAGCCATTTTAAAATTCCAACTTGTGTAATACATTTCACTGCAACTCCTCGTTCTATGTTCAGTATCTCAATGTAATTGTTTCTTTAAAGTTTCACGGATTCCTCTTACATTCAACAACTTTTAACCCTGCATTATAACCGCAGTTGATGTTAATACTGGAAAACCCATACCCCAAAAGAAAGCAGCCTATTGGATCTTAACATTGTTCTATTTTAACAGTGTAGGCCTGGTGCTGAACACATTCACAACAGACTGCCAATGTACTTATAACACAAAGAATAAATAGTTTGTTAACAAGAGAAACATAAGTTACAGCACATTTGACAAAATGATTGTTTGCAAGGATTCCATTACGAAAACCTGAAAAGGACTGAAATTCATATTATTCCTTTCATACCTGACTCAGGGTGCTTTAGATACAATTTCCGGTCAGAAGATTTCTCTGCAATCCATCTTGGCCTCCTGTGGAGGTCCCCAGCATCACTGATGCCAGGCTTCAGCCAATTCCATTTACTCCTCATAAAATCAAGAAACGACTGGCGGTAATAGATACTGCAGAGGTAATGGGCCTGACAACATTCCAGCAACAGTACTATACACCTGTGCTTCAGAACTTTGTGTGTCCCTAGCCAAGCAGTTCCAGTCCAGCTACAATACCAGCATCTACCTCACATGGGGAAAATTTTCTAGATATATCCTGTACGCAAAATTCAGGATAAATCCAAACTGGCCAATTACTGCTCCATCAATCTAATTGTGATCATTAATAACCAAGATAACCATCTTCAGCTGCTTCATCCATGACTTTCTATCCATCATGAGGTCACAAGTGAGGATGTCTGCTGATGAGTGCACAATGTTCAGCACTGATCGTGACTCTCTTCAGATACTGATGTAGTCCAAGTCCAAATGCAGAAAACCTGGACAATATCTACGTTAGATTGACAAGTAGCAAGGAATATTCACTCCACACAAGTGCGAGGTAATGACTATCTCCAACTAGAAAGATCTAACTGTAGGCCCTTGTTACAGTGACGTTAGAATCACTGAATCCTCCAGTAACAAATTCCTGGAGTCACCATTGACTAGCAACAGAACAGGACTAGCCGAATAAGTACAGTGGCAACAAAAGCAGGTCAGAAGCTAGGAATCTTGCAGTGAATAGTTCATCTCCCTACTCCCAAAGCCTGTCCAACATCTGCAATGAAATAATGAAAAATGTGATGAAATAGTTGCTATTTTCCTGGATGAGTGCAGCTCAAACATCAGTCAAGAAACTTGACACCATCCAGGGTAAAGCAGCCCATTCATTCAGCATCCAAAAAAATTCACTCCCTTGTGAAACGTTCATTCATTATTTTAGTTTTTTTTAAATCATTTTTGGTTTGGAAATGTGAACTGAATGCTGAAGTTTATCCTTGGACTGTGTTCTCAAAGAATCTTTTAGATGTTTCAGATCCTTGATTCAAATGGATCGGCTAAATTGAAGTCTAATCGTCTTGATAACAAAACAACACCACAGCTTGGCCTGCTAACTGTACAGATTTTTGATACAAATGTTTCAATTCAAATGCTTCCCGTGCACTTGCAAACTCACAAGCCCACAGATATTTTGTCCAAATCTCTAAACCTAGAAAAAGCACATCATTTTTAAAGGGGCCGCACACTGCTTTTCCTCCTAGCATTTTACAAACACCAAACTGTAACTTCCCGCTTTCGAATCCACGAGTAGTCTACCCAACTTCACAACACCTCCCCCGTTAAGAAAAGAAACAACCATCATGAAAAGATGGTTTCATGGTATTTCTTTTAAACAATAATTCCCTTATATTACTTGTTCCATCAATCATTAATCTAGAGTTACACATTTCATTCTAATTCTATTTACATATAATATTAAACACTACTTTTTCTGTCTTATAAAGACATTTTTCTTGTAAGCCCGTGATAAAGCATCCACGATAATATTTTCATGACCTGCAACATATACAATCTGTAAATCAAATGCTTGTGACGTTAGACTCTAATGAAATAATCCGGTGCTCTTGTCCTTAAATCTTTCCAGAAATGTCAAAGGATTATCTGTGATGCATTGTTTACATTGCAAACATTAAAATGTTGTAAGGCCATTACCAAACTCAATAACCCTTTTTCGATGGTTGAATACCTTTTCTGGTGGATATTGAGTGTTTTTGGAAAATAACCGATGGTCCTTTCAATTCCATAGTCATCTCCTGTAACAACACACGTGCAACACCTACATTGCTTGCTTCTATGGTGACTTTAAAGGGTTTCAAGAAATTTGGTGTGGCTAAAACGGGTATGGTGGTTAACACAGCTTTTAATTTCTCAAATTCCTCCTGGCATTGTTCTGTCCACCAAAATTTTATGTTTTTTTTAACAAATCCAACAACAGTGCCATTTCACTACTAATTTCCTGTAGAATTGTTTAATCCTAAAATTGCAGCACTTCCTTCTTCAAGGATGCTCTTGGGAATTCCTCAATGGCCCTTATCTTCATGTTCCTCAGTGTCATCCATCCATGTACAATGGTGTGACCTAAGAACATCACTCCCGCCTTCACGAATTCTGTTGTTTTTGTCTAGTTTATGACCAATTTTGCCTTCCATAGACTCTCAAAGAACTTTGCCAAATGTTTCATGTGATCTTTCCACAGATAACTAGAAATCACTAAGTTATCTACGTACACAGCACAACTCTATAACAACTCTATTCATAAGTCTTTGAAAAGTACCTGGTGCATTTTTCATTCCAAAGGGCATTACATTAAATCGTTTTGGGTTCCAAAAGCAGAAACTTCTTTCCTTCTCTCCAATGAAGGTACTTACCAGTACTGTGAAGTCTAACTTTGTGAAGTAAGTGGCTTGTCCTACTTTTTCCACACAGTCCTCCAGCCTTGGAATTGGATATGAACCAGTTTGGGCCAGTTTGGCTGACCTTGCGATAATCTATGCAGAATTGTTGACTACCGTCAGGCTTTTTAGGAACCAACACGATCAAGCAAACTCCACTCACTTTGATAACAAAGTGTGGGGCTGGATGAACACAGCAGGCCAAGCAGCATCTTAGGAGCACAAAAGCTGACGTTTCAGGCCTAGACCCTCCATCAGAAAAAGGGTCATCTTTTTCTGATAAAGGGTCTAGGCCCGAAACCTCAGCTTTTGTGCTCCTGAGATGCTGCTTGGCCTGCTGTGTTCATCCAGCCCCACACTTTGTTATCTTGGATTCTCCAACATCTGCAGTTCCCATTGTCTCCACTCACTTTGACTTGGTTCTATGATGTCTTCTTGGAGCATCGCTTCCATTTCCTTCTAAACCTGTGCTGCTTTGAGAGAATTAAGACTGTAGGGGTATTGTTTTATCAGAACAGCATTCCCACCATCAACCTTCTGTACTATGGTGTTAATCCCCCTCATTCTATTCCTACATAAGTCCTCAAAGCAGTGTAAAAAAATTTAAGTTTAGTTTTCTGTTCCTGGGACAGATAGCTCACTACATTATTCTATTCTTTAAGGGCTTCCTCATTTTTCAATTAATGCTGAGGAACATCAAAATCTGAATTATCTGGATTTGAATCCTCACTGAGTGGCAGTAACTAACACCTGTTTCTCCAGTTCCCTTTCCCTGTCATATAAGGTTTCAACATGTTCACTTGACATACCGGGTATTTTTTTTTTCCTATCTGACATCTTTATCAGATAATTCATCTAATTTAACTTTTTCTCAATCTGATAGGGACCACTAAACCTTGCGTTTGTTAAGGGATCTCCTACCAATTAACAGCACCAATACTTTATCCCCATGGGCAAACATACGAATGTTAGATTTCTTATCTGCCTCTTGCTTCTTAATTTGCTGTACCACCTTCAAATGTTGTCTAGCTAATTCACCACTCTGTTTAATCTTTCTCTCATCTCAGATACATAATCCAACTCTGAGGTCTCTGACTTCAGATCTATCAACTTTTCTTTAAATAATTTTAAAGGCTCTCTTACTTCGTTTGGGAATATCAATTCAAATGGAGTAAGCAGTTGATTCATTTGGAGCATTTCTAATAGCAAATAATACAAGTGGTATACTTTTATCCCAATCATTTGGCTAGCCCTGGCCATAAGCCCTCAACATGGTTTTTAGGGTCTGATGCCATCTTTCCAATGCTCCCTGTGATTCAAGATGATACACATTTGATTTAAAGTGTTTGATGCCTAAACGAGCCATGGCCTCCTCAAATAGTTTGGCAGTAAAACTGGACCTTGGGTTTGACTGAATCTCCCTATGTAGGCCATAGTGGGTTAAAAAAGCAAGCAAGTCCTCCACAATTTTTGTTGCCTTGACACTCCGTAATGGAATTGCCTCAGGAATCCTGATAGACACATCCATTATGGTTAGCAAATACTGGCTCCCACTTTTGGTTTTACAGAGGGGATCTACAAATCAATCATAACCTGCATGAGAGGTTCTTCAAATGTGGGATTTGGCATCCAAGGCATTGGTTTTATTCCTGCCTGTGGCTTTCCAACTGTCTGACACATATGACTGATACAACAAAATTCAATCACATCTTTATGTAATCCAGACCAAAAGAAATGCTTCTATATCTTAGCCTGAGTCTTCCTCACTCATAGATGACCTCCTACAGATCATTCATGTGCTATCCGCGATAATTCCTGTCTGTAAGCTACCCGCAACACTATCTGATGAACTTCTGCACTAACATGCCAAGGTCTCCAATTCCACCTTAAGATTTCATCCTTAAGGTAATAACATTCTGGTATACATTCTGATTCCTTTTCCGGGTAGGCTTTATAATACAAATCCTTTATTGAATTCTCTTTTTGTTGTAATTCCATTAATCTTTCAGAACTAAACATCTTTGCCTAATCCTCTACCTGCTTAGGTTTTTCGTTTCCCATTTCATCAAATGAAGTGTTAGCTAACTGAACCTCAACTTCTTCATCTTTCTCTTTTGTTTTCCCTTCTTGTTTAAATTTATAGCTGTGGGATCTTGTCACCACACAGTCCTTTTAACTCCTCAGTTCCCCAGTCTTCTTTTGTCTCCTCCACTAGAATGGGCATCTCTCCCATCTGTGATTCAGCTATATCATTTCCACAAGCAAACTAGATTAGCCACTTTTTTCAGTCACTCCCACTATCACTTCCCCAGTCTTGATTGGACTTTCTAGCCTTATCCGGCACAGGGGAACAACTAATTCCCTCTCCATTTTTTCCATTTTTCACATTCTCAGTAAACATTTCAGAAGGGTTGCAAATATTTTCATCAGCATTAGAGACCGACCAGTTCCCGTGTCTCTCAATATTTTAACTTCTTTATCTACTTCCCCTGTTCCACCTGAGTAAACCTTACCCACAGAGGTGAAGTCTTTGAAAAGATCAGGTGCTATCTTACTATCCAGCCCATGAGTCGGCTGTGCACTCTCTGCAACTCCTCAACTTCTCTTGGGATTTCCTTCACTCTCACAACTAATGCCAATGGTTTAAGCCTCTTTTACCACATCTTTTTCTCCAGTGCCTTTCTTATACCACCATCACTGAGGCTTTACGTGACTCACCTTCTGGCAGAGCAAACACCTGAGGTCTTTCACTGCTTTTCCACTCTCTTGAGTTCCTTTTTTCACATGTGGTAAATTGTTCCCAGTGTGATCTACTTCTTGTTTTTCATCGAAGGGTGTCCCTTTTTCCCCATTTCTCTCCTCCATGGAATGACATTGCAGTCAGAAACTAGATTGTGAGTTATGCACTAGTGCATATTCTTCCACCACCTCTCCAGTTCTTTTCACTGTTTTAACATTCTGTTCCTCAACATGAGTTCTTATCACTTCTGGAAGTCAGTTTTTAAACTCCTCTGGCAGAATAACATCTCCAATATCCTCATATGTCTTTTTTATTTTAATCAGTCTCATCCATTTAACAAAATTGCTGTGTTTAATCCTTTCAAACTCGATGTAAGTCTGACCTGGTTCCTTTCTTGTATTTCTAAATCATTATCTACATGCTTCTAGTGCCAATTTGTTAGCACTCAAAATAGCCTGTTTTGTAGTGTTGAAAACACCTCACTGTAGTGTTGAAAACACCTCACTAGCCCTGCCTACCAACTTGGTCTGAATTAACATTACCCACATAGTGTCCAACCAGTTCATCTGTTTAGCCAATTTCTCAAAGGAAATGAAAAAGGCTTCTACATCATTTTCATTGAATTCTGGTAATGGTTTGACATATTTCTATAGACCTAACAGGTCTTTGGCAATGATCGGTGTGCTCATCATCACCATCCTCCTCACTAACCCAATCTTCTACATTCATTTCCATAATTTTAAGTCTGCTATCCTATCTAATATGCAACTACTGCAGTTCAAATGCTCGCTTTTTCCCTGTCTTCGCTCTCTTTTTCTTTATGTCTTTCCTCTGCTTGTAACCATAATTCAAGCTATTTCAGTTCCCTTTCTTACTCTAACTCCAGCCTTTTAAGTTCCCTTTCCTGTTCAAGCTGCTTCATCTGCAATTGAATTTTAGCCATTTCCAAACATTCTGATGGCCTTTCCAGGAAATTTTAATGTCAAGCTATTGCTGTAATTACTTTTTTTTTTCCCAGGAAAAGGCAACCCGAGCTCCAGTTTGTCGGCCAATTGCAGCAGCTTTTCTTTGCACACTATTTGTAAAACCCCCAAAGTCACTTCTTCCTCCCCCAAAAAACTCTTATTGACTGCTAGAGCCATTACCCCCTTTTTGATTTTAACCAACAAGCAACCCTTCCACTTCTCACCTAAGTTTTATTTAAAGATGTAGGATACTAGCTCCCAAATCTGTTGAAACATTCTGGGACCTTTAGTACCCTAAATCTGTTCAAATCTTCCCAAATCCCATTCAGATCCATCCAGATGTCAGACATGAACCCCTAATCTGTATAAAGCTGAGGTTGACCTCAGTCTGATAACTAAAACCAAAACACCCAGAGAGGAGAGCCATGCCCTATAATCTGTTAAAACGGAGAGTGGAAATAGATGTAACCTGCTTCTCAGCAACTTCTAATGCTTAAATAAAACAAATCCCTGACATTCGTTTTATATTTAACAAGTAACAATTTATTTATCTAACTCTAACAGTGAACCAATTAACTAAGCTATTAACAAACCGAATAAACCCCTGCTAACTGCAAACTATTCCTGAATGCAGCAAGATTCTAATGGTATGCTGTTCCAATAAATACAAATCCCACTTATATAAAATTTTTAAAAATAGACTTTAGTCTCTCAGAGTTACAGCCAGGTTATTCATTTCAGTTTCTGAAATGTTCTCTGTCTTTTCCATTGAATGTGCTGTCAGGAACGCCTTCTCCATCAAATTCCTGAGTCAGGAATATTAACTAATTGTGCTGTAGGTTCCTTAGATTTAGATAGTGCTTTCTCTAAAATTTAGAGAAGATTGAGAGCTACCAATTCTCTCTTGAGAGTGGAGATCTCTCACAGATGGCAGTTCACTCTCTTGATCTTTCAACTGTCCTCACC
>NW_026728666.1:0-32836 GCF_030684315.1 Stegostoma tigrinum | reverse complement strand
ACACCACTTTATTAGAAGTTATCCTGCAAACTTCCTGTGAATAGTTGAAACCGAATTATACCGCTATCTAGAGCAGTCAGATACTTGGCAAGTGGTTTGTTTGTGGTGTCCTGACTTTGGTAGCCCTCCGACTCCATGCTGCTGTTGTACGTTTTGCACATAATCGATCTTGAATTAATACTTCCTGAATCTATGAAATCCAAATAATCTCATGAAATCATTTTTCATGTTTGAAGTTTGCCAACGAAGTGCTTTCAAAGATATTTGACTGTAGAAAGCATCGCACAAATGCATCTCCAGCTGGAATTCTAGTTATTTTTGAGCTATACCAGATAGCTGAGGTTGTTTTACTGCTCTGAATAAGATTAGATTACCTACAGTGTGTAAACAGGCCCTTCGGCCCAACAGGTCCACACTGTTCCTTGAAGCATCCCACTCAGACCCATTCCCCGAACACGAAGGGCAATTTAGCACACGGCTGATCCACCCAGCCTGCACATCTTTGGACTGTGGGAGGAAACTGGATCACTTGGAGGAAACTCACTCAGACATGGGGAGAATGTGCAAACTCCTCACAGACAGTCGCCCAAGGCTGGAATCAAACCCGGGACCCTGGAGCTGTGAGGTGGCAGTGCTAACCACTGAGCCACCATGCTGCCCTGCATGTCACTTTGGCAGCATGGGGTTAAAGATGGGATTATTCTGGTTTGTCTGGCCGTTCGATTAAACTCTGTGTTTTTTGATTAAGACAAAAGAACACTTATCCAATAGATTTGAGTGCTGGACTGGACTTGGGGACTTTAAAGTTTGAAATTCTTATCTTTATATATACAGTGATTTATTTTCTTTTGTACATGGTTTGTTTATTCATTTATTTTGTTTTCTTGAGTTGATATTGTTTGTCATTTTTATAATCAAGAAAGCCAATGCCTGAAGGGCCCAGCACAGATAAATTACTTGTGAGCAAATACAAAGGCAAATTTTTGCAGTATTGCATTGAGAAAAATGGTCAATTTGAGGGAGTGAGGATTTTCAGGGAATATTTTTACTTCAGATGCAATAGCAAGCGTTCACAACTGGGCTGCACTGAAGTTTGAAAGAAAGCTCAAACAATTTATGAAAAATGCAGCAAAGGAAAAATCCCTCTTGTTAATCAAACAAATAGGACACAGTTGGCCAGGCAGCATCAGAGGAGCAGGAAAACTGATGTTTCGGGTCTGGGCCCTCCACCAGAAATTTTCTGAAGAATGGTCCAGACCTGAAATGCCAGCTTTCCTGAGCCCCTAGCCTGCTGTGTTCATCCAGTTCCACACCTTGTTATCTCAGACTCCAGCATCAGCAGTACCTACTAACTCAGAACACAGTTGGGATGCCTTGTGCATTGCTATTCACTCTAACCCACCCAGTTGGCTTTTTGGGTAAATGAAACAAAGTTTTAGAAATCTAAGCCACAGGGCTTGGTGGTTATCTGGACATTTTTCTCCAACACCTAGCTATTCATGTCTGGATGAACACAGCTAATTGTGGATACCAAATTGGTCCTGATTAATTTCACAATATTCCTGTACTAATGTCTCAAGAGACATATAGGGATGAAGTGTATGAAGGAACCTAAATTATCCTGATCCCCGATTGAGGACAGTGTAATCCTCATGAAAGTAATGTGCTGGTTTGGCATGTTATTTGGTATGTTAATCTCCTTTTGAATTCAAGTTTTTTGGGTTGAGTAATGTAGAAAAATATCATTTTTGTTTTCTACAGAATAGTAGCTTACAACCTGTCAGTTTGACATTGAAGAAAACACAGATATTTTGGGGGTTGAGTAAAAGCATGGTCAAAACATGGTTTTAAAGGAACATCTTGAGTGAGAGCAGAAGTGGCAGGAACATATCCAGTGAAGTTGTCATCGATGAAACAATTAATCTCAGATGCGCAAGTGGCCAGAATTGAAAAGAAAGACAAAAGTGCACCTGTACATAATTATTTCAATTCTGGAAGACTCTAATACTTTAAGAATACACTTCTCTCCAGTGCCATTGCAATCTAAGTTTATGTTGTGCTCGCTTTAGGAAATGATCCTTTTAGATGGTGGAAGGATGATAATGAGTAATTAAATGAAATGATGTTGTACACTGCAGCTGATTAGAGGCTTCAGATTACTCGGTAGGGATGTAGTAACTTGTTAATGAATCTATTGGAAACAGAGACTTTAATTCTAGTGGGACGACAGAAAAGTGTTTTGGGTCAAATTTTGGACTCTGCACAGTACTAATTAAGTTCTACCATATTGTCAGCAGGGTAGAGGCTCTTTAGCTCAGCAACCTATTTCCCAGCCACGAAGGCTTTCAGTAGGATATGGAATTTTTTGGTTTTGTGATCTTTTGAATTGATTTTTCTTTCTATATATTTTTGGAGGGTTACTGTTCGAGTGTTTGTAATGTGATCGAAGCATTTCTGAAAGATTCAGGACCAAATGAGCCCAGGCAACTTCCTTAAGTCACATTTCCAGTGTGTTTCAGTTAGTCACTGTTTCCGAGAGGTAACATAACAAATAACATTTCCACAGCCTTGTCCCTCCATCTCTGCAATTTCCTTGTGTCCACTTCAGACGTTTCTCTTTTTTCCTGTCCAGTTTCACTTTTTTGCCTCTCCCAGATTATGTTTGTCCTGTTGTTACCAGCCATGGCTTCAGCTGTTTAGACTCTAAAATCTGAAATGCACAGTATGCTTTTCTCCATTTTTTAAAAAGCTGATTAAAAACTTCACCTTTTATCAAGCTTTTCATAATTCTTCTGACCTCACTGAAAAACAATCTCTTGACATTTCCAAAAATGAGTCACTTCATTTCATAATTTGCCATGTTCACTAGTTAATATCATTCAGCATCTTAGCAGTGTGGGCCAGCTGTGTTTTTGAATCATTGCAAAAGAGTACGACCTATGCCAACTGACCTGAAAGCAGATGAAGTCAAAATAGTCCCTCCAGTGTAAACTATTTCTAAGTCGTATATCTTTCTCAAACAACAAGAGGCTATTGCTGCATATGGCACTATGGCTGCCTAGCACTTCCTACACCAACCACTGTTTAACAGGAATGGAGCTGTTAAAGTCTGAGTGAAGCCCCAATGTCTGTGTGTAATGTCTCACATCATATAATTTCTGTGCTGTAATGATCTATTATGAACGGACTCAAATAAGTGATCATCTGTTTCAGTGTAGGGCTGCAGATAAGGAAATTCCAAATTAAAAACTAGAACAGCACTTTCAGTGTAAAATATTCCATGTAAATTGGGGATGCCAATCAAACAAATGTTTACTTTTTGGAGTCTTTGGAACATCAAAGGTTTCTTCTGCCTATTGCATCATAGACCATAGCTGCAACTCAGTCCATGCTGGCCCACGTTGTCTCTCGGTTGACCAATGTCTGAACTTTAGATTTTTTTTCGAAAAAAACTTTCAATTCTTGTGTTCACATCCTTTCACGTTCTTATTTTGCTTTTGTCTGGAATTATTTTAAGTCCCAAACTTTGCTTGGTACATTTCTGTTCTGCCACGTCCAGTGTGCTGTGTACTTCTTATTTTTTTCATCAGCCCACCACCGTTAGTGCTTCTTCCTGCAGATGTATAGTTTCTTCCTCTAGACATCACCATCTCTCGCCTTTAAGAAACTCATGAAGAGTCACTATGACCAAATGTTTGGACACCTGTTTGAATATCTCCTCCTTTGTCAGTTTTTGAATGGTTAATCTGCTGTGAAGTGCCCTGGGGAGTTTTTCTGTGCAAAGGGTTCGATTTCAGTGGTGTGATGACTTCTCTGTGCCGCTGACGTCTTGTTGCAAAAAAGTAACCATTGATTTACCTGTGAAATAATGCTACGCGGCCTCTCAGTATTAGCCAGGCAGGCAGTTAAAATAAGTGAATTGAAAGCTGACTATGTTGGAGTATTTCATTATTCATCCTCAGCTGGACCCAATTTATCCATGTTACCGAGGTATCCAACTGCTGGCAATGCAACTCCCAGAACAAAGCCAAACAAATCATCATTATCCTTGTGTTTTTCTTTGTTCATCTGATTTGTCCCATTTGACTTTTATAAAGAAGATTTTTTGTTAAAGCTCACTTTCTCTTTACTAGCAAACTCTAAACACCAAGAGGTCCTGCTGGTGTAATAAGTAACCTCAGACACATGTGAAATCACTTTATACGTGAGCCTTAAGCTTACTTGTGCAATCTACCTAGAAGAAAACTTGGAAACATGGCCAACTTGCAGTTTCCATCCATGGCCAGCGTAATTCGAACTTGGACAGTCATTTCTTCATCATTGGGTCAAAGTGCCACACAGCCCCCCTCTGATGGCACAGCAGGATCACCATTGCCATGTGCACTGCAGCAGCCCAAGATGGCAGCTCATCTCCTGTGTGAGCACGATGACCCCATATTCCAACTTTAATCTATTGCATTTACATTTGTAGAATTAGAAGCTTTTTTCCCACACGTTTTGCTTCCCCGATAAACAGATATAAACTCTGACTTTATTTCCAGTGCTATACCTGAAATTCTTGAAATCTGGCTGGAGGAGTCTGCCGAAGACTTTCGTCAAGTTCCAACTTACTCTTGTCTCCGGAAGGTACTTTGCTACTTGAACCAGACAGTGCCGGGGTCAGATGCTGAACATCGGGCCCAGAAACTCCTGAGTCGGTTTTTGGCGGAGGAAACAGCGGAGAAAGAGATGTTCAGTAAGATTTATAATTATGTTGCAAAAATGTGGTTTTAATTCAGGGTGCCTCCCTACAAGTTTGTGTGCGGCTTGCCCCTCTGTCTCAGGATTTAGTTCATTTTGGTTTCCTTTGACAAGCTTCAAAATTACTTCCAAATTTTTGGGTAAACGAAGTTAATTAAAATTATTGCTGAATGATTACCCCTGTACTACATGATGTACGAGACCAAATTCTGCATAGATTTGATACTCTAATATGGTCCGCTAAGACCCAGCAGCATGTAATACGACTTTCTGGACAATTTCCTTTTGAACTGTTGCCGTCAATGACATTTTATTTTATAATCTGATGTAATAAGTTTGCAAGTTATTGTGAAACAATAGATTGTGATTCGGAAGATTTCCTAAAGCTAGAAATTGGGATGGGAATCTGTCATTAAATACAATTTCTTTTGCAATTGAGATGCTCCCAACAAGAGGATTTCAGTGCAATATCATATTAATTTCACCAAATCTAGATTTCGAAGTATGAATATTAGATAACTATTGTAAACCAATGCATGACTTCTATTCACAAGTTTGTGAGATATTTTAGAGCAATGTGAACTTTGGGCACAAAATAAATGTCTATCTTCACTTGCACAGAAGGCTACCGTAGAAGAGTTAGATTCTATATTGGAGAAGAACACGACCAAACCATCGAACAAGTTGACGAAAAGCTCCTGTCCTACCCATCACGCTTCATTGCAGAGCAGCTGACTTTTATGGATGCTGTGAGTAAACAGGAATCTGGGGCCCAGTCATTCTGAATAAGATATTTCAGTCAGCAGTAGGCATCTGAATCTCTCTGTGTTGTTTAATGCTATTACTGCTCCACCAGTCGTTATAACTGAATTCCCTTCAAAATGCAGTCTTCCAAGATGTTAAAATGTGTTGTTTGACGTGTAACTTCAGTATCTCGCTTGAAATACCTGCCAACTAATACTTCAGCACTTGTCATTTGTTTTGAATGAACGTCATGTGAAATAAGTGACCTGAGAGAGCACTGAAAATCCTTTGTAACTTAGTGTTGAACCTTTACAAAATGAATAGTATTTCAGGGTAAAAGTTTAATTGTTTCATCATAACAGTCACTGTTTCTTCAAGAGTCCAGTGATTTTGTTTGAAGTATCCAGGATGGCAATTTTGTTGTTTTCCCAGAATCTTCTGGAGTGGAATCAGCCACAGGGTATTCCAGTCTCGTCTGCAAGGTGGCTTGATGTCTACCTCTAAAAAATGAGACTCGTAGTTGCTGAATCAAAATTTGAGTTATGTCAAAGTCTGGTCATAGGCTTAGGCTTGAAGTGGAAGTTCAGTGGTCTGTATGTCAGCATTGGGTGTGACTCTAGAATGTAAGTAGTCCTCTAGGTCTCAAAAATCCCAAGCATATGTTAGTGTTCAGAACAGGGGTGCAGCGATCTCATCTGGAAGTGACCACTTTGTCAAAAGTTGGTTTTGGTTATGGGATAAGAGATAATGGGAACTGCAGATGCTGAAGAACCCGAGATAACAAAGTGCAGAGCTGGGTGAGCACAGTTGCTCCTAAGATGCTGCTTGGCCTGCTGTGTTCCTCCAACTCCACACTTTGTTATCTCAGTTTGTTAAGGGGCAGCTGCTTTTCTGCACAGAGTTCCAAAGGTAACTGTCTGTTTTCACTGCAGTTTCTGTTGCATATGTGTATGTATATACCGACTGGCATTTAGAGTCTAATCATGTGACATAATGATGACAGCAGCCATTTTTGGTGGGCAACAACCTCGTTGGGTGTCTGTCGAGGAATGTAGCTGCTTTTCTTTTGTTGAATCATAGAGATCTGCAGTGAGGGCTGAGAGTCTTTTTTCAAATCAGTGGTTTGACCTGATGAATCTCAAAGCGGTTTTTTTTGATCCTCATTGCCAGTTCTTTTTTTTTTCCTTTACTGCACAGGTGCAGGGGGCTGAAGCATTAAACAGCAGGAGTTTTATTATGTAGTTTGCTGTCGAGACAGCAGGGTTACCCTAAGCTATTCCTTGCCAGAAATGATCGATGACATCATTGTGACGTGATCAGACTGTTAAAAGTGAGAGCCCACCATGCTTGCATAAACATGCAACAGTTTCCCACTCGATGGTTTCTGAGCATTCCATTCTATTCCAACCTGTCACAGCCAACTCTGGCTTTGAAAGTGACGAGACTGACAAATTTCTCCATTCTGAATGAGTTTACGGGGATCTGAAGGAACTATTTGCCAGCTGTGTTAACTTTCACTGTTGGGGCATAATTGTTGATGGGAGTTGCTCATCTTGAAGACGGAGACAGAAGGACACAATGTAATCTGAATGGCCAGTTGACAAGCTTGGACGTTTGGCAATATTCGTGTTCAGCATGAAACCAACAGTGGGGAAGTGTTGACATTGAGATCTGTTGAACCAACAGAGGGCCAGGCTGCCATTGTGTTCTGTCAACCTGCCTTGGTGCGAGAAGTAGACATGATGCAGGGCTGCTATACTGATGCCCAGCCTGTCTAGCCTGTGGGCCACCAGGGCTGAGCATCTGTAGCAGTGACTATTGCCAGCAGAGCCATGCATGATGGTGTGCGTGGAGCCCAGTCGGAGTTGGGTGGAGATAACCAGTGATTTTAAATCTAACCTACAAATAGGAAGCAGATGACTGAAAATTCGAGGGTTTTGATCTGTCTGAATAGCCAATGTGCGCTTGTGCATCAATGTGAGTATTATGTAGCCAGTCGTTGACAATATAGCACGCAGTTTTAATGTACAATTGCAAACTAGCAGGACGAATGTACCCATGGACGGACAAATCTTGTTTGTTGTTCATTGCTAAAAACATGGCACGACTGATACCTTTACCCTTTGTTTCCTTTTTATTTTTGATCAGGATCTTTTTCGGAAACTTGTGCCCAGCCAATGTTTAGGGTCCATCTGGTCTCAACGAGGGAAGGAAGAAAAACAGCATCTGGTATCAACCGTCCAGGCCACCATTACACAGTTCAATAATGTTACAAAATGTGTCACCAGCACCATATTAAGACCTCAACAGCTGAAACCACGGCAGAGGGCTAAAATCATTGAGAAATGGATTGATGTTGCCCAGGTACACTATTCTTTATTGGTTTTTAGCCTTTGTGACATGTTAAAGTCCACAGTGCATGAAACAACCATGGTGGAAGAGAGCAAGCCATTAACACTATGTGTTGATATGTCCAAGGTTTGAAAGCCTCTTGAACTGGCAAGCAGAATACTTTTCTGAATAAGAGTTGAATGCTTCATGGAAAATCCTAGCATTCATAATTTCTGTCGTGCTGGCTGCTCATAGTTCTTGCCTCAGTTTACAGTTGCATTGAAGTATTAATGTATTTTTTTCTCATCAAAAATATTTATGTGGATAAAAAAGGCAAACTGATTTCAGATTTTTACTGGCCCTTCAAAAATGAAGTTAGTTATTGGGCATTACATAGTGTTATTTGCCTCCCTTCCAAGCTGTAATCAGTCTACGAAATAGTGTACATTTTATTCCCAATGTTCTGCATTCTGTATGCCTACATGACGGCACTTCAGTAACTTGCCTGGTTGTCTGTTTCTTATGTGTTTGCCAAAGGAATTTGTCTCAGCATGTTAGTCAGCAATCGGTAAAAGAGTGAGGAAGGGCTGTCAGATCTGATACCAGGTTTGTACTTGTCGCCAACATGTGGCATTCCCACTCGTACATTTGGAAAGGATCAGGATAGGAACCGAGTAATTAACTAATTAAGTAAAGGAAGTAATTGATTCTTACTGATTTTGTAATCCTAAATTGCACTGGATTTTGCAACAAAACTGTACTTTCAATGTATTTTCCCGTATACACGTGACAACAAAATATTCATTGATTACTAAGGTTTGGAATGAAAGTTCACAATAATTCTGTTGCCAGCTAATTTAGAGAAGTCTGGTTTGGGTCTTGGCAACACTGCCTGCATCAGTTTTGACTCGTTAACAGTCTTGAGGCATTAATGGGACCTTGATGGGGATTTGAAAGTCTGTCTCCAGTTTTACAATATGGAGCAGTTCAACCGAATGTAGGCTGACACCCAGTTGTAGACATGGATGAAAGGCTATTCTGAAGAGGAATCACCACCTTACTTTGATCACTTGGCTGACTTTTCTAGTTCTGATTTTGAGTTTTTACAACAGTTGACAAGGAGTGGCTTCCATGTTGAAGTGCCCTCCATTACTTCCATTTTACTGCAGCAGCTTTATTTCCCTGAAGCCAGAAGACTCTGGGCTTGAGAACCTACCTGCTGGCCTTAATCAGATAAGGCTCTTATGATTATGCCAATTGACGCACCTTCAAAGAAATCCCAAATGGTGTGATTACCCTGCACCTCCCTGGCCTTCCTCCCCAAGCAGAAGTGGCTTTGAGACCTGATAACAAACACTCGCAGGCTTCCTCCTCATCTCCACCACACCCCAAAGTACACATTTGGGAGGTTTGATTTGATCCAGTTTTGTCCCTACCTCCAACAGGTTGGGGGGGGGGGGTTGGTGGTGGAAACAGATGAAGGACATTCAGCTGCTAATCTAGGTAAGATTAGTTAACTCAGTATCAATAACGTAGTGACTCATAAAAGTAGACCCAATTTCCTGATTCGTCTGTTTTCCCTCGAATGAGTATCTCACGTGACTGGTCCTGCCCTCCTATTCTGTCAGATAATACAACCTATCATTCATTTATGAGCTAAATGTGATGGATATAACAAAGATGATTACCCCGCCTCCACCCCCCTACCTTTGCCACTTCTACCACTCAGATGTCCCTGTCTCAATCCTACTCATTTTAAGCTCTCCTTTGGTGTCAGTAATCATATCTAATCAGTCACAGGCTGGCAGCAAGTGAACTGAAAAGGTTGTCTCAGAGGGATACAAAACTAATATCAAGGTTTGAGTTGCCAAGAATCATGGAATTCTTTCCCTCAAAAAGTTTGTTTGTTAATGCTGTTATTTTCTCAGCTAACATTTTTCTGATAGAACCTTTTTAAAAAGTCTGAGGTGTTGGGTAATGGGGAGTCACTGATTTTTCCACAGAACTCACGGCTTTTTTTCTCTGACAGGAATGTATGATTTTGCAGAATTTCTCGTCAGTGCATGCAATTTCTACGGCATTGCAATTGAATAGTGTGTTCAATTTGAAGAAGACTTGGGCAGCCGTGTCAAAGTAAGTCATTGTTCAGAAAGAGCCATGTAATTTTTATTTAATAAATATGAGGTAGGAAATTGCAGGTTTGACCTCCAGGTTTACTTGCCCAAGTGATCTTCACACGCTCGGTGCATTCACAGGATTACCAGAGGCGCTACAGTGCAATCGTAACAATTGGCTAATTGGCAGAATCTTTCATTCTTTCACGAAGGAGCGAAGAGTTAATTTGTTTAAGTGGAAAAAGAAAACTGTTTGGCAACTCGAAATATTTAACTATCGTGTTCAAAAACTGATCTGCTGTTGGATGGAACGTAACACAGTTTCCTGTGGATATGCTGTGATGGGGTGATATAAGCCAGAGGTTTGTGTGGGATACGAAAATACAAAGACAACAATTATTTTAATCTCCCAAGAAAGCACTCTATAACACTTTGAAGTGCACACCTGTAGTTTATGTTCGTGTGCCTCAGACCATTTGATCATGGTTGTTTTTTGTAGGCAGCTTGGGAATGAAATCTCTCTTGCTACAATGAGATTCACCAAAACGACTGCACTCAAGAGCTTTTGCGGCACAATGGCAGTATCCCCATCCCTGGGTTTCAACAATCAGGGTTCAAGTTCTACCTGCCCCAGAGATTGCCAAAACATTTCTGAACAATTTGGCTAAAATAACTGTACTTATTGTAAAAATGCTTCACTGCCGTTCACTGTCTGTATTACTTGCTTATTTGTCAGGTTCCTTATCAGCTGTTTGTTATCTTGACTCTATTCTGTCAAGAGTAATGTGTCTCATTCTCTTGACTAGGAGCAGTAAGACAACATTTGAAGACCTTTCAAATAATGAAGAAGATAACTTTATAGCAAGTAGAGAGCTGCTAATGGAGGTAAGGTGTTGCACTTGGCGCAGTGTGACTATATTCAGGGCATGATCAATAGTTTCCAGTAAAATATCTGCAATGAACTCAGTTGGTGACTGAATGCTTACAGATTCTGTCAATCAGTACTGCAACAGGAATATATGTATTGCGGTCCAGGTGGTCTGGCTTGGCTCAAGTCATCCAAGATTGTTTTGCCATGATTCTTACAATTGCTGATGATATTGCAGTTAACGTTTTAATCAACATCTAATGTGGTTATGCTGCAGTGATGCAGCCTTCATAGATTATCTTTCTCTGTGTTCATTATCTTGGAAATTTGAACTGAAGCAATGTCTAAAGTGCGATATCTGCCAATTTCTTTTTCATTTGCTTTGTACACTTCAAGGGCCTTGTAATTAATAAAAGCCAAGGCAAAACATTAAGAGATTTAACTGGTTCTCATAAGTGTTTTTACTCAATTACCATGTCTTCCTTTTATTGTTCTCCGCAGTAAGAACTATTTGCTGCGTAGGAATGGAGAGATATTCATATCTCTTTGTTCGTTCAGTATTTCAGACATCAACTATCTAGTTTTACTAGCGTGGACGAAAACTGACAAGTTTCTAGCCATTCCTCCTCACTCCTTTTATCATGCTCTTTGTCCACTCATTTTGCTCCTGAATTTGATAAAAGAACAAAATAATTGGTCAGATATAAATATTTTGGTGCCACCATACCAAACTAGTTGTCCAGTTCAGAAAATATTCAAAGTTTTCTTATTCTCTAAATCATTCTTAGATGGAATTGAAGCATTTTTAAGCTGGTATTTGAAGAGGGAGAAATGCAGTAATCATGCTCGCATGTTGTCAGTTTGACAGACACTCCATGTTTCAAACTGCTCAATGTTCCAGTTGCAGTGAACTATCTTTTTACATTGCTTTCCAGATTTTTGCCCCAGAATTTCTACTGCCCTGCTGTCACACTTTGTTTATTGTGTGTTGTGATTGGTGCACTGTGCAGAATTTCAACATATTTTTCTGATCTAGATTGAATCTAAAAGTAGGTTTGCTTTTGTAATCAAAAATGTGTGCTCTGTATGATGATTGTTTTTGTGGTGCAAAATTCTGTAGGTATACAGGGGAAAATGTGAGTTCATGATTGGACAGTTGTATAACTTCCATAAAGCTTTCTCCCAGATTATGCAGTGAATGACAGTGCATGGTTTGCTAATCTTGCAGCATCTTACACAAATGTGCTTTGGCAATGGTGCAGGGCACCGCAATAGTTCTTGCTGTGAGTACATTAATGTTCAAGACACAAAAGCTCCAAGTATGAACAGCAGGTTCACAGATGACACAAGAATTGGAGCGGTAGTCAGTAGCAAAATGCCTTAGTTTCTCTGCACACATTGTTCCAGCTGTGGCTCAACTAATGTTATTTACAGTTCCGTCATTACTTCTTTGCTCTTATATTCAGGCAAGTATCCAATGTTTTCTCAACTTATCCACAGGTCCTCCTGCCTTCAAGAATATGTTTATGCACACACCAAGGTCCTTCTGATCCTCTGTCATCCAGACCCAAAACATCAACTTTCCTGCTCCTCTGATGCTGCCTGGCCTGCTGTGTTCATCCAGCTCCACATCTTATTATCTCATTGAACATATATTGTCCTGACTTATTAGACTCCCAAAATGCTTCACCTCACACTTTTCTGGATTGAATTCTATTTGCCTCTGTACAAGCCTACTAACCAGCCCATATGTGTAACCCGAGAGACTAAGGCTTTTTGCTGTTTACAACCGTCCAATTCTTGTGTCATCTGTGAACCGGCTGTTCATACTTGGAGCTTTCGTGTTTTCAACATTAATGTACGCACAGTAAGAAATATTACTGTACCCTCTGGTATGCTGCTGGATGAAAGCATCAAGTTGCCGAAAAGCCCCTCAAAAATCGCATTTACTTCCTGCCACAAACCCAATATTGGTTCCAATTTGCCAATTCCGATAGATCTCCTAGGCTGTTAGGTTCTTAACCAACCCACCGTCTGAGACCATTAAATTATTTCTTTGGGTAAGAGAGGTGTCTATGAAAAGACATTGAGAAGAATTATATTCTTGAGTTTAGAAAAAAATGACGTTTAAACTTGTTGAGACAAAGTTTTGGAGATCTGGTGAGGTAAATTGTTTTTATCTTCAAGCGAAATTGCACATTACGTAGAAAATTTCCAATCTCCAAATGATGAGGTTACACAAGTTTGGTTTCCAGTTCACAGATCAGGGATCAAACGTTGAACTTGCCTGGCCTTTATAGATCTAACTATGCATTCCACTGTATAACTGTCTAAAATTTTGAGTCCTAAATTTTGATTCTAAATAGAGTTAGTTGTATGATCAAGGGAATAAATAAGACATGGAGTAGTAATTTTGAGAAATAGGACAATGAGTTCACAATGGATTAAACAAATTCACTCTCTTTTTCTAGGATATCGTTCAGGGAATTGTGCCGTACCTGGGAACTTTCTTAACAGAATTTTCAGCGCTGGATTCGGCTTTCCCGAATTGCCATTCAGTAAGTCTCTCTTACAAGATTTGGATTCCTTATTTGCTGATGAGTGCTATTATTATGGTTTCATTGCAAGCTGCTTGTAGATGAGAACCAAAGCAATAAAAAAACAAATGAGTTTGATTAATAATCCCAACCAGAATAATTTGATCCTTTGTACTGTGAATCAAACAATTTGTAAACAATGGAACATGCAAATCACTTTGCAGTTAATTGAATATGGGTTTAGTTTTCCAAAAGGTTGGATAAATTGCACATCATTTTTATTCTGTACAGGTAAATTGGTTACCTGGATGTCACTGCCTATTGAGCAGTTGAACAGCTGAGAATGTCTTCAGCTTGGTACTGATCTACTTGACTGGAGCAAAGGGCTCTATGTAGTGTCCAAGATATGACCTGGTGGTATGATAGATCATTTGTGATTGGCCTTTGACGATATACTAAAATGGAACCAAGTTTACAGAGCTTGTATTTCACTTCTGATCTTTTAAATTTCATGATCTTGTAGTACTGTTTGACCTTTGTACATTTGAACTAATTTTCTTTGTCCTTGTCTATCTCTTACAGAATGGCTTGATCAACTTTGACAAGAGACAAAAAGTTAGTACTGAAAATTGCACTGTGCAAAATGTTTGGAATTATATGAAAGGGGAGAAGCATGCCTTTCAATCTTGTGCTGCTTTATTTGCTTGATGGGGGTGTAGCGGGGGTCTACAACTGCATCCTAAATGTATATGGTCACTAATAAATCCAATAAAGAATTCAGGAGATGCTTTGTGGCTCAGAGCAGCCAGATTGCAGAAGCTGCTGCTACCAGGACTCGTTGAGAGGATGAGCACAGATGTATTTGAGAGAAAGTTAGATGTCAGAAAGGACACAACGGCATATTTAGAGTTTGAAGCAAGGTGGGAGAGGTGTAAAGATCAGCATGGAGCAGTTCAGCCAAATGGCCTGTTTTTGCGCTGCTAATGTGCTGCAATTTGCCTTTGAGCAGTCACAGCCACGTACAGGATATGCCAGGTGTTATGTGAATGAGGATGTTGTTCAATTAATCTCAGTGCCATGGAAGCTATTTCATTATTGAAGACACTGGGTAAACAATCTCTCCATATTAGTCAGTATTTTCCTTTAGATGAGAGGCATCATTTCGTCATGGGATGTCAGAAATTGAGGGAGTACAACTGTTTGGATTCTCACTGACTGGGCACTATTTTTTACTCCATATTTCTGAATTTGGTAATACCAAATTCTCAAACATCCCTGTTGTCACGGCTACTGTTGAGGGTGTCATCAAATCCCTGTAGCGTGGAAACAGGCCATGCGGCCCAACAAGTTCATAGGGCCACTCTGAAGAGGGTCCCACCCAGACCCATTCCCCATGTCTAACTCACTGAACCCCAAAATATCCCTGGGCACTACGGGCAATTTAGCATGGGCAATCCACCTATCTTGCACATCTTTGGACCTTGGGAGGAAACCAGAGCACCCAGAGGAAACCCACTCAGATTGTATTTTCATCTTGTACTGCAACATTCAGCAGGCAACCTGAGAATATTAATTTGAGTGGAATTTGACCTTATGGCAAACAATGAAATTTTGCTTACAGAGCTGTAACTTGAGGTCCCTATGAATAGAATAAGTTCCGATCAGAAGCAGCTGATGCTGAATTTGCCAAACTGGGCCATGTGATGTAAAATCAGCTGGGTGTTAAAATAGGCATCCAACGCTGTGTGACTCCAATTCACCAGCTCGGAATGTAATCTGTCAAATGGCCCGCCATTTGTAGTAGCTGATGTGGATGTAGTGAAGTGTTTCTTTTCACTGACCTGTTGACAACTGGCACGCACTTTACAAGTTGGCAGTAACATGTTGTCAGAGTTTGACTTAGAAAAGTCTGCCCCTTTTTACATGTGAAATTGTGACAAGATTCAACCAAGAAGCCACTGTGGTTGAAAGAAAATAGTCCAGTAACTTCGAGCTGCTCATGGTCCATTCAATTTCATGGTGGTGCAAATTTGAAAAATTAACTCAACATTTTCACCGTCTGTCTTGGTATCAGTTACTATAGATCAGCCACTTATTTTGTACTTGGCAGACTTCCTTTTGCTTGGATGAACGATCTTTCATAACATTTCTTGTCTTCACCCTAAATCAGCTTATGGTTCTTAAGTGAATCATTTTTTAAAAATAATCCATCTTTGAAGCGCTGTTTTGGAATTAGTGTCCTGAAACCATCCTGGATAATCTGTACAGAAATTTATCCTTGAAAAGTCACATTTGTGTCATTTATTTCCAAAGCAGAAATATTTTTGTGACATGATGTACTGTGCACTTTGAATAAAGTTATCGATGCTGTTCAAAATACCACGGACTCGGACTTAGCAGGAGCAATTATAGCAGTTTAAACTTGCCTTAACAGCTCATTATTTATTTGTGTTCTTTCAGGAATATGAAATAATTTTGAGTATCAAATCCCTGCAGTTTGCTTGCTCATCTTACACCCTTCGTCCAAACGAGAATTTTCTAGACTTGTTCTTTATGCAACAATACTTAAGTGAGGATAGCGAGTACGTAACTGGTATTGTAGGAGTGTGCAGGTAAAACAGTTAAGGGTTGTGTGTGAAATCTTCTCTAGTTATAATTGCTGTTTAATGCTAGTGAGCTGCCAGTTTACTTACTGTCTTCCTTTTCCTTGGTTTCAAAGTTTTGACAATGAATTCTGACCTATGAGGATAAAGCCAGTTGCTCAATGAATCAATTCTGTTGTAGTGCATCAAAATGCGTTTCAAAGGTATATAATAGTGCAGAATATACTACCACTAAGCCAATGATTGCAGGAAAATGCAAAAAACTTGATGAGTGACCAATTTTAGCAACATGTCCAAGAGCTCCTATTGTGGGTGCACCTACAAATCCAGATGTAAATTGTACCAGTTTTGAGAAATGTTTCTTTTCCTTCCAATTTCTTTTCAAATACATAATCCTATTACTAACATAAAATAAACAATAACCCTACACAATTGGTCAGCATTTTAAAGTATCTTTCAATGGCTGCCTAAAAACGTCATTCCCTCATCTCGAAATAGCCACAGTATATTTTTAATAATGCAACCAAAAATAATCTCCAACTGAAAAACAAAACACTTTGCCATTCCTGGACCAGAGTTGATTAAGGAACCAGATTATATATCACTGAAACTATTTTTTAGTTTTGACAGAGCAGGCTTTGTAATAATTACATTGTTTGAAAACAGTTTGCTTCTTCATAAATTGGTGGGCAGAAGTTATTATTTAAAATGTACCTGATGTAGCAATTTACATTCCTGCTTTGAAAATCAAAGCTCACTATTAAGCCCATCCTCAGGCTATGGATGACCATGTGCAGCAAGCACCTGGCATTATCGTCAATTCCATCAGTGGCACAGTCAGTATTGGGCCAACTTCAAACCTGGTATTTATTTATAACAGTAATTACAAAATGTTACCGAAATTCACTTTGCATGGATCATAAGTTATATTTAAAGTTCTTTTGGATCTCTCGGATAGTTTGGTTGATTTTCGGACAGTTTGTCTGAAAATATCAGCAACAGAAAGCCTGGTCAAGAGATATACTCGTAATTTTACTACCTCCGAGATGTGGCATGTGGTGTTTTAGTCACCGGAAGTGACTGATTCATGACTACCTTTCATTGCTTGACATTGTCTGTACATTCACATGACAGTGTGGATGAGGCCCAGAGAAACTCCTGTATAACTTTACAACCTATTGTATCACCTTCGGCACTGGAAGTTTGATTCTCATGTTTTCCAGTTAACTTTTTTCAAGCCCAGTCCTCGTTAATTTTTTCTGTACCTGCTGTAGAAGTTCAAGTATTTTGTTCAATTCCACGTGTTCTGCAAAAAGACTGAGGGGGTTATCGTCTTGGTAAAAAATTACGCAAAGGAACTGCAGATGCTGGGAATCAAAAACACAAAGAGAAATTGCTGTAAACAATCAGCAGGTCTGGCAGCATCTGTGGAAAGAAAGCAGAGTTATCTTGCGGGTCTGATGACATTTCTTCAGAACTCTTATTGTCTTGATCTGCTGTTCATAAAGCAGAAAAGATCGATGTGCCTACAGTGAAAACTTTTGTCGCTCATTACTCTAAGTAATGTTCAGTGTTCTCCTGCCTGAAAACACGTGCCTTTTGCAAACAAAATTATCATTCTGCAATTTCAAATCTATGTAAATGATTGATTTTGCCATAAATAATAAGAATATTGAACAAAAGCATCTGATTCTTTTTGAATGAATCTTGTCTGAAAATGTTTATTTGCCACCCTGCAGCTCCTCTGAACTCGAGAAACCGCCAAAGCCCAAAAAGAGTGTGTTTAAACACCTCAGCTGGTAAGTATCCCATGTTAAGCACCGCAAATATCTCATTATTTCCTTTATTATTGGGATGAATGGACAGAAAGGTAATTACATCTGTTCCTTGACACATAGAGACATTTGATGTGTGGTAATTATTGCTTCATTGGAGTGAGATTTTTTAATAACTGTTCGAGTAATTTGAGATGATGCAAGGAGTGGTGCTGTTATTATCACCTCGTGCATGTGTCTAGTGTAGACTGATTGATAGAGATTCTTTGCTATGACCATGAGTGTAGAATGTGGACCTGTGATGAGCTTGGTATTGCCTAGCGATTCTCATTTATTCAGAGAAGTTTCTGCACCATGGCTAAATTTCACCGGAATAAATTTGTTTATGAGAGACAAGTAAGCAAAAAAGGTCTTACAGTGAATTAAATTGGCATATTTGTGGGCCTGTATAATGAAAACTAGCAATGTTTAACAATTTTGAGTGAAAAATCAGATTTGTATTCTACTTTGTGGGTCAGCAGGCAGCAGAAATATCTTCTGTTGAAAAATTATCAGCCATGCTTCTCACATTTGAAGCTCCACCTCAAAATTACTATCTCAATGGAGTCAAGTTAGGTAAAGGAAAAGCACATGAGATCTAGGCGTTCTTGTACATCAGTCAATGAAAGCAAGCATGCAGGTACAGCAGGTAGTGAAGAAAGCTAATAGCATGCTGGCCTTCATAACAAGAGGAATTGAGTGTAGGAGCAAAGAGGTCCTTCTGCAGCTGTAGAGGGTCCTGGTGAGACCGCACCTGGAGTATTGTGTGCAGTTTTGGTCTCCCAATTTGAGGAAGGACATTCTTGCTATTGAGGGAGTGCAGCGTAGGTTCACAAGGTCAATTCCCAGAATGGCGGGACCATCATATGTTAAAAGATTGGAGCGACTGGACTTGGAGACTTGAGTTTAGAAGGATGAGAGGGGATCTGATTGAGATGTAAAAGATTATTAAGGGATTGGACACTCTGGAGGCAGGGAGCATGTTTCCGCTGATGGGTGAGTCCAGGACCAGAGGACACAGTTTAAAAATGAGGGGAAGGCCCTTTAGAACAGAGTTGAGGAAAAACTTCTTCACCCAGAGAGTGGTGGATATATGGAATGCTCTGCCCCAGAAGGCAGTGGAGGCCAACTCTCTGGATGCTTTCAAGAAAGAGATAAACAGAGCTCTTAAAGATAGTGGAATCAAGGGTTATGGGGATAAGGCAGGAACAGGATACTGATTGTGGATGATCAGCCATGATCATAATGAATGGTGGTGCTGGTTCGAAGGGCTGAATGGCCTACTCTAGCACCTATTGTCTATTGTCTATAAAACTCAAATCTCTTTCCATGTAGGTGACATGAAAGTATGTGTTTGTGTTGTTGTGCATACATGTGTAAAGACTTCAAAGTTATTGTTTTTGATAATTTTCCTGAGTTGGGGATATTATCTTATATTTCTGTTCGATAGGTAAGGACTGACCAGAACTCAGCAAAGTCAGATTTTCCACCACCTACCCGTGTAGAGTTTCAGAGCAGCAAAACCATGCCTTGTTGCTGTGTTGTGCCTTGCAGTGATCTGGACTGTGACATGTGACTATTGTTATATAGAAACCAAGAAAGAGAAGGGAAACACTTATTCACTTCCTCGGATATCTTCTCTTTACATGAGTGTGGATGTTACATGGATGTGATTTAGGCTTCCGTGGCTTAATTGTGATTCTCGAAGTGCAGGCAATCAACATTGCGGCATTATTGTGCAATCTCACATTTCAGCAGCCATCTGCTCTTGCTCCCTGTACTATTTAATGCCTAATATACCAACAATCGGGATTTTCTGTGTGGGAATTTTTTTATCATGCCATCTGCTGTACTTCTTTTGGGAGTTTTGGAAAATTTTCGATGTTAATCATGCAATATAAATGCAAATTGCTGAATAGAAATCCTAACGTTTGCAGTACCAATATACTGAAGGCCAAATTCAGAGTACACTGTCCTACCTTACTAAGTGTTGTGTACAGTTTTCTATCAATTATCAATGGTGTTACTTTGTTTTACGTTTTATTTTTAATAAACTGCAGCTTTCAGGATGAAATTACATACACATTAGCATGTGGCCAGGTTGGGGGAAATTTTCCACCCTGTGGGTATTCAAATCCACATTTTGCCTTTCATGAGATTGAGGTTGGTAGTAGGTTGAACAAACACTGCAAAAAGCCCAGATTCTTGTGCCATTGGAATATGCAAACATTGTAACCTATTCATATACTCCCTAACTATTAGACAATGTAACGGTGTTCAATACTAGTAATGCGAGCTCTTGGTATGAGTGTGCCACTATTAACTTCTCACAGGTCAAATGTGGCGCACATCAAACTCCTGGTACTCACATCATCAATATACCTTCATTCTAGTTTAATTTTTTTTAACAGTTTGTCTAGAATGCAATGACATTTTCATGTTTGTTGTGTCCCATTTCCCTTGTGCAGCCTGTTTTCAAAGAGAGGTGTTAAAATACACAACACTCAAACTAAAAGCTCTGAGCAGCGAGCATCCCTTCAGAATGAGGATTCAGACGACAGCATTACCGCAGCCAACATTTTATCCGATTCCAGCCACTTGGAAATGGAAGAGCCGAACACTTCGCAAAAAGCGCCGGAAAAGGTGAGACAGTGAGGCACTCATCACGTAAAATATGTTGTTCTTGGAGACTCTGGTTTGTCTAATAATGTCGAGACCCTTTTTTTCTTCTTTCTTTCCTTCCTTTCTTCTGCCTTCCTGCCGTCTATTATCCTGACTACACTTTGGCAGTCAAGAGGATACAAGGGTACTCAGTGATACCGTCCCAGCCACTGGAGCTAGATGGCTGCCTAGCCAATCTCCTTCGCCTTTCTTTTAAGAGCTATTAGCCGAATAGCCATTTTGATGTTTCAGCCAGACTGAAATCCTTAATGTGAATGCCGTTCCACCAAGCATCTTCATAACTGGCTGCTGCCAGCAATTTTCCATCCCAGGTCCCACTTGCCAAAGTTGGGTTACTTGCTTTCAGAACGAAGTCAAGACAGCTGTGCAATTCCCAGCAAAATTCAACCTTTGTGCTGGTTACTGAAGCATTTGATTCCAGAAAAGGTATTATTCGCTCACGAAGTGAGAGCTGATTTTATTTGTTATTTTTTGAGTTGTGCTGTTGGCTTTGTTTTGCTTAGATATTTTATACGATTCTATACTAATAGCCAAAATATTTCGTCTTTAATTATTCACAGCATGTTTAATTTCTACACAGTATATTTTAGTGCATGGGGTACATCTGTCGCAGCTTGAAGCGCACTGCCCACAAAAACAGTATTTGGAGTATGTTGGATAGGTCTTGATCCAGCAATTGCAACAAAGTAATGTAGCTCTCTGCATGGAGTCCTCGTGACTGCACGTTTTGTTTTTCTTCAATATTTGGGCTTTGAGCTGTTGATTAGTGCATTCTCTGCTGAAGACCATTGTATCTTGGGAGATTATCAAAGTTGTGTTATGGTTATTGTTTACAGAATATGTCTAGGACTTGTCCCAGGGATATTTTCATAATGTATTCCCCTAAGAATTGGGCTAAGTATTATTAGGTCCCATTTAGGTGTTTTGGAGTGGTATTTCTTTGTTTCAAAATACCCTCTTCCTTTTTATGGATTCTCCTGTTTAGTGTTGTGACTTCCTGTATATTAATCATAAACTGAGAGCTGCAGTGACTTGGATGATTTTACTTCTGGTTTCTTTAGTTCTCTGCTGTATGTGGTTTGCTGTTGCTATCTCTCTCTTTCTTTCTGCCAGTGGTGCTGTGCCGCACACATTCTGACCTGCACAATGCACTGGTTGGCCCATTCGCAGTCACCCGCACTTCATAAATGTGTGTTTTAACTTCAAACAGTGTAGTTGTATTCAAGATTTCTGTGCGTAGCAGGGTGAAGTGGGCAAATAAATATTTATGTAAGCATGTTCACATACTGAGTGCAAACTGAAACCCCAAAGGGTTTATCTGACAAACTTAGAATTGAAGCAGCAGTTTACATGGTCAAGTGAAATGACCACAATGTTATTGTGCTGAAGGAAACTAATTAGTAATTTATGGGCATGCTAAGTACTGAATTGTTGATGTTGACTGAACAGCTAGTAAACACAAGCGGGAGTATAATTCCTCAGAAGTGATCTTTACTGGTAGAGGAAAGAACTGCAAGTTAAATATTTCACAAGACAGCAACAACCAAGAATTCATGTGCAACTTCATGTTCTTACAATTAAGCTGTCCTGCACAGAATGCCTTCACCTTTATGGGCAGCAGGAGAGCATATTTTGTGTCATAATAAATATAACTGGAAAGGGGGAAGTATCTAATATGCAACAATTGACAAACGTTTTCTTAAACAAAATAATTATTCCACAGTCATTAAAATCCGTGGATACTGCCTCCTGTGGAGGTTTATCCAACAGTGGTGCACCAGCAAAATCAAATTATGACAAAGCCAAGTCTGGTAGGCGTGCGGGTTTGGGCAGCTGCTGGTGTGCAACACGTCGGAGGGACAACCACCAGAATGAGAAAAGCTGCCTCATCCGAGTCCGATTAGAGGAGGACAGAGCACAACAATTCAAAATGATTTTGGTAAGTCCCTGGACTGGTTGCTGTCGTCATGCTCGGTCCAAATAATTGCCATTGCTCTCTGCCAGTATCGCAAGAGGAATTTTTATCCCAATTATTTGTTGCCATGCAGTCATATTCAGTGTGTATTTTCCACATTGCTGAAGCCTTTTTTGGTCAATAGGAGTGCTTTGACCATCATTTTGATCCTGTTTTGTAATGCAGTCGCAATGTTTAGGTTTTAGGCCTGAACACATTTTCCTTGCATTTCTCCTTTAAGTGTACATGGCAAGGTGCAGCACTCTGTTGCCGCATTTTGGGGACTGGCTGATAACTATTGAAGAGGAAATATCACAAATTAACACGCACCATTAACTGTACAATAAATCAGCAAGGAGGTACCAGATCTTCAGTTAGCTGACCACAGGCACTTTGGTCCATCTGTAAACTAATCGAGTAATATTAACAGAGATATTGAATATTTCTTTCCTGGCTTTGGCTCATGTGAAATTTAAAAGGCTGGTGCATGGAAGAAAACACATCAAAAATGGGTTGGAGAAGAACATAGAACATTACAGCACAGTACAGGCCCTTCGGCCTTCAATGTTGTGCCGACCTGTCATACCAATCTGAAGCCCATCTAACCTACACTATTCCATGTACGTCCATATGCTTGTCCAATGACGACTTAAATGTACCTAAAGTTGGTGAATCTACTACCGTTGCAGGCAAAGCGTTCCAATAGCAAGAGTGCAATCCAAAACAGAATAATTGCCTACTGGCTAGTTCAGGGAAGCCGAAGGAATATTGGCCAAATTAGAAGGCACATAGATTGTTTTGTTTGATCATGCATTTTCCTTGACAGGATCAGTCGTACTCTGATTGTGCCTCCACAGAGGTCAGTGTGATGTGTGGAAATTGCTTCTCGTGTTTAAATATTGTTAACAAACAGCGCCTCTTTACTCTGGTGAAGAGAACATTTGTTAGCTTGTCAGTGAGTTGGAGATGGGGCAGAACCAGCCTAAGATCTGAGGCAGAATTTGGATAAGCAAATGGCAAACAGCTTGTTTAAATTGAACATCTATGAAACACAGAAAACAAAATTCCCAACCAAAATGACGAAAATGTCTCCTGATGAATGTGCAACAAATTGTTGCCAACTAATACAGCCATGAGAGGCCAACTCGAGAATCGTGGAATGTTATCACAAAGCATAAAGAAAGCTTGACTTATTGTGTCTGTGTTAAATCTCAGTGAGAAGTAGCCTAATTCGCCACCCATCTCCCCCACCACAACCACCATTGCCCTTTTTAGCCCTGCCCTGCAAATTTAGCTCCATGTAATTATTCAGTTGTCTTTAGAAAGTAATTTAATGTGCTTTAACCACCTATTCGGATATTGCGGTTTGGAAAAAGCAGGATTCGTTTTTGTTTTTGCTTTTTCTCCCCACCAATGACCTTAGATTTTGACCTTGGTACATAGTGCCAGAAGGACCAGTAAACAGTTTCCCTCATTTACTTTAGTTAGCCTGAGCAAATGACTGTTCTTCATGATTCTATGTTCTAATCCTTACCCAATTTTGTGTCTATACTGCCACTGCCCATTTCATTCCACAGGCTTCAATTTTGCTTGCACACTTGTGTGGCACTTCTTCGAACATAATTTAGAAAATCCAATTTATCACCAATGAATCACTAAAATTAGTGATTAATCATTTAAAGTCTGAGCATACAGAGTGGAAAAGGTATTGGTTATTCAAAAAAGATCACTTTTGGGGATGTTAGTTAATGTAAAATAACAAGGTGTCGAGCTGGATGAACAGTGCAGGCCAAGCAGCATCAGAGGAGCAGGAAGGCTGACGTTTCGGGCCTAGACCCTTCTTTAGAAAGATAATGTAGTTCATCTAATCTCTAGTTGTGTAATATTTGACTCTACCACTTATAGAATTGTCGAGACGTACCGAACAAAATATCCCCCCAAACCTTTCCTATTTATGTACTTATTCAAATGTCTTTTAAACATTGTAATTGTGTCTACATCTGCCACTTCCTCAGGAATTTAATTTCACTACATTTTTTGGATTTTTCAGATTTGCTATCCATTAATATATTTAATATGATCTTTGCTTTTGACTGGGTGGCAAAAGTAATTTTTTTAGCCATGAACTATAGCAAAATTAAAGTAGAATTAAGTGTGAGTTTACTCAACCAGAAAACATTGCACTTCTCCAGAAGAAACAGAAAATTTGCTGGTGCATTTCATCTTCCAGGTCATTGCTCAAACTTGAGCTGAGATAAGCATTCTCCAAATATAACACAGAATTAAACAAAAGCAGACAATTGCCCAAAAAACTGGTCTTCTCAATATCCTGCCTATCAAATATTATTCCTGTACAGCCACATTATGATTGAATATTAAATATTTGCACTGTCTTCAAATCACAAATTGCTAAATGTTTCAAACTGTTAAAGCAATTTTATGAATAATTTATATGAATGAGCATAACATTAGGAAATGGCAGACTTCACAAACAACATTGAGCCATTTGCTGTAATGACAATAAATGTTAAAAGCAGGCAAATGGTATGGGGGTAACAAAGTGGGAAGCTGGATGAACACAGCAGGCCAAGCAGCAGAGCATCTCAGGAGCACACAGCCTGGCCTTTCAGGCCTAGACCCTTTTCTGATGAAGGGTCTAGGCCTGAAACATCAGCTTTTGTGCTCCAAAGATGCTTCTTGACCTGCTGTGTTCATCCAGCTCCACACTTTGTTATCTTGGATTCTCCAGCATCTGCAGTTCCCATTATCTCTGATACAATTTTAACCTCATTGTGAAGCCTCTTCCAGGGATACCTAACCTGAAGAAGTTACCCTCCTCTCTCCGGAAAAACCTCAGTGGATCTCTCTCCCACTGCAACTCTCTTGTAATCTCTTCAGCCTTGAAACAAAGCTTTTCTGTTGAAGGGTCTGTGCCCGAAACATCAGCTTTTGTGCTCCTGAGATGCTGCTTGGCCTGCTGTGTTCATCCAGCTCCACATTTTGTTATCTCGGACTCTCCAGCATCTGCAGTTCCCATTATGTCAAATGGTATGGGGGTTTTGGGTGGGAGGGGATGGAAGTGGATTATTTAAATTATGAATTTTGTCATTAGTTACTTGTTTCAAACTGTGTGTATAAGTAAACCTGATCACTGGGCTCTGTTTCCATTCAAATTCCAACCTTTACTGTTCACAGTAACTGTGTTATGGAGCATCGAATGCAGATTTTACAATAACAGTCCTACCAGATGTTATTTCATTAATGTAACTTTTACAACTTTCAGTGTAATGTCCCAATTAGTTTTCTGGGTGAAAGCAGCTATATTTATAAGCCCTTTGGAAATTGAGGCATTATATATTTCATTTGGTGTGTGTGTCTAATGCATTAATGGAAAGTGAATGTTGTTTTAATTAGGTGACTAATCAAGATCGTGTATCTGAAGTTCTCAACAAAGCTATGACCGCGCTCAAATTTGAACCCGAGCATCCTCAGGAATTTGATCTAGTACAGATCATTGAATCAAATGAAGGTGAGCAGTGGAAATTGCTTCAATTTAAGTTAAATCTATTTCTGAACAGCATAACCACTGCAAGGGAATTGATATTTTCTTTTGATTTCACCAAAAAGCTGCAGATATCTAAATTTATATCATTGAACATATCCAAGCATGTTCAGCAGGATTCAACTCTGAGGAATGTAAAGCCAATAAACAACTAATACCTGCACCTAATAAAAGCACATTATTTCATCAGATTGCCCTAAAGCCAAATCAGAACAAAGAACCACAAATGCTGGAAATCAGAAAGCACAGCAGCAGTAGCAGCACTTGTAGAGAGAAGTCAGGGTTAGTGTTTGGAGTCCAGTAGCCCTTTTGTAAAACTACCTAAAGCCATATTGAATGAAGGATGTACATCAGGATTTGGGTGTGGCATTAAATCCTGAATTATTCGCATTGTCAGCACATTGTTCTGCTTTGTTCATTCTTATTTTAACTGATTATTCCAAAATAAATGTTTCCTTTTGCTGAAATTAATCTGTTCTTCCCCTCTTTTTGGCCCGTGGCTGAGAGACCAGAAATATGGGTGGGATCACTGCTGTCAAGTTGCTAATCTGTAGCAACCCTCCCCCAACCATTTCCTGGTGAAAAGTAGAAACGAGGACTCATGGGTTTCATTCTGCTGTGGTTTAAAACGTGCCATCCAGGCTGTGTTAAGCAGAATGCATTCTGAAAATGAAGGGTCCCAATGCCTTTGCAGCATGCTATCCCTGTCAGATTTCACAGAAAAGAAAAATCAGTTCCCTGGATGTAAGTCTCACTAACAAAGCTGGCATTTATTCTGCATCCATCATCGCCCTCAGAAAATGGCCATTCACTGGATCACTAACTCGTGTTTGATTTAGGTGCCCTCAGTGGTGTTATTTTCTAGATTCTAATCCAATGCTGAAGGAGAGGATAGCTTTTCTCAGTGTTTTCGCATTGATCACACTGCACCTTTTTGTGTTTGATGCTGGTATCAGCAGAAGTGACCATGTAGCTGCTGGGTCATTCGTGAATCAATTGGGGTTTTGCATTGTTCTGTAGTAAGGAAAATCTGACATCTTTACCTGGGCTACTGTATGCTGACTCTTCACAGCCTCATATGTGGCCTAATAAAGCCACTCAATTGTACAAACTGTCATGAAGAAGGCATGTGCCATCGGACAGTGAGAGGTTTGAAATGGATTTTAGTCTTGACCAACAATGCTCGTCCTGAGAATGGGTCTCAGATACAATGGTTCTTAATTGTTGAGTTTACCTAATTTAGTATAACTCCAAGATTTTCTCTTGTGTTTTGTAATACGTTCTGAATCCTTGCAGTACATTCGTTCTGTTCCTCCCAGCCATTGATATTTCCGTACCCAGGAAGCAGTTGGACCTGTGCACAATTAATGTGATGAAAACACGTGTGAATAATAATGTGCTTTCCCTCTGCTTTTTCAGTGCTCATACTTCCGGCCAATGCCATCCTGTATTACGCAATGAACAAGAAAGTGAATCATGACTTCATCCTGAGATTCACTGAAAGAAGATCTTCATGTCTATGCAAGTTTTAGCTGTAAGGAACATAATGTTTCATGGGACTCTGTTGGATCTAAAATCTCTGCTCAGTATCAAAAACCCTGCAATATATGAATAAATTACTTTGGCAGTTTTCTACTTTAAATTATTGGACAATTTGGAGAGAGTGACTTGACTTCAGACAATTGCTTAACATTAACTTTTGAGTCCAGTGCTTGTTTGTCCTTTTCAAACATCTTGCACATCAGCTATTTTTCCTGGAACGCTGGAGAATTGAACCTTGCCACCTGTCTTCTATGAACATCACAGTCATGTATCAATTGGTTGGATGAGAAAAAGAATCTTTTACGTATCAATCTTGTTGACCAATTGTGATTGAATTTGCCTGGGTTCCTCAATGGTTGTTTGGTTAAAAAGCAAACCAGCCATTTGTTCAGCCAATGGCAGGATGATGAATACTTCAACTGAAGTGTTTGGTTTGGCCTTTAAACTCTTCAGCACTCCATTCCTGCCTTCAATATTTTTATTTCTCCAGTGGCTTAAACTAATTTGGAGAGAATGCCATTGACATGCCTTCAACAAAGGGCAACTACAAGAAATAATAGAGTTAGAACATAGAACATAGAACAGCACAGAACAGGCCCTTCAGCCCACAATGTTGTGCCGACCATTGATCCTCATGTATGCACCCTCAAATTTCTGTGACCATATACATGCCCAGCAGTCTCTTAAATGACCCCAATGACCTTGCTTCCACAACTGCTGCTGGCAACGCATTCCATGCTCCCACAACTCTCTGCGTAAAGAACCTGCCTCTGACATCCCCTCTATACTTTCCTCCAAACAGCTTAAAACTATGACCCCTCGTGCTAGCCATTTCTGCCCTGGGAAATAGTCTCTGGCTATCAACTCTATCTATGCCTCTCATTATCTTGTATACCTCAATTAGGTCCCCTCTCCTCCTCCTTTTCTCCAATGAAAAGAGACCGAGCTCAGTCAACCTCTCTTCATAAGATAAGCCCTCCAGTCCAGGCAGCATCCTGGTAAACCTCCTCTGAACCCTCTCCAAAGCATCCACATCTTTCCTATAATAGGGTGCCCAGAACTGGATGCAGTATTCCAAGTGCGGTCTAACCAAAGTTTTATAGAGCTGCAACAAGATCTCACGACTCTTAAACTCAATCCCCCTGTTAATGAAAGCCAAAACACCATATGCTTTCTTAACAACCCTGTCCACTTGGGTGGCCATTTTAAGGGATCTATGTATCTGCACACCAAGATCCCTCTGTTCCTCCACGCTGCCAAGAATCCTATCCTTAATCCTGTACTCAGCTTTCAAATTCGACCTTCCAAAATGCATCACCTCGCATTTATCCAGGTTGAACTCCATCTGCCACCTCTCAGCCCATCTCTGCATCCTGTCAATGTCCCGCTGCAGCCTACAACAGCCCTCTACACTGTCAACGACACCTCCGACCTTTGTGTCGTCTGCAAACTTGTTGGCCCATCCTTCAATCCCCTCGTCCAAGTCATTAATAAAAATTACAAACAGTAGAGGCCCAAGGACAGAGCCCTGTGGAACTCCACTCACCACTGACTTCCAGGCAGAATATTTTCCTTCTACTACCACTCGCTGTCTTCTGTTGGCCAGCCAATTCTGTATCCAAGCAGCTAAGTTCCCCTGTATCCCATTCCTCCTGACCTTCTGAATGAGCCTACCATGGGGAACCTTATCAAATGCCTTACTGAAGTCCATATACACCACATCCACAGCTCGACCCTCATCAACTTTTCTAGTCACATCCTCAAAAAACTCAATAAGTTTTGTAAGGCATGACCTACCCCTCACAAAGCCGTGTTGACTGTATTTGATCAAGCCATGCTCTTCCAGATGGTCATAAATCTTATCCCTCAGAATCCTTTCTAACACCTTGCAGATGACAGACGTGAGACTTACCGGTCTATAATTGCCGGGGATTTCCCTATTTCCTTTCTTGAAGAGAGGAATTACATTTGCCTCTCTCCAGTCCTCAGGTACGACTCCAGTGGAGAGCGAGGATGCAAAGATCTTCGCAAGTGGCGAAGCAATTGCATTTCTCGCTTCCCAAAGCAGCCGAGGACAAATCTGATCCGGGCCTGGCGACTTGTCAATCTTAATGTTTGACAAAATTTTCGACAGTTGTTTATTACTGCCAGTCATATTGCACTTGTTTGAGACCTTAACTGTTTTTACTTAATGTTCAATTTTACAACAATTTAACATAAAATTATTGTGCCATAGTGGGACATATGAATGAGACTGTGTGAGTGAGACTGTGAGTGTGTGTAAGAGTGAGACTGTGAAGTTAGAGTAAGACTGTATGTGTGAGTGAGACTGAATGACAGTCAGTGTGAGATTATGTGAGTGATACTGAGAGTTTCTGTGAGTGGGTGTGAGAGAGTGGGACTGTATGAAGTCAGAGTGAGACTGTGAGTGAGAGCATGTGTGTGAGTGAGACCATATGTGTGAGTGAGACTGTGAGAGAGAGAGTCAGAGTTAGATTGAGAGAGCGAGACTAGGGATTTGTATGTGAATGAAACCATGCATTTGTGAGAGTGAGACCATATGTGTGACTAAGAACATGTGTGAGTGAGAGAGTCTGAGTGGGACTGTGTGTGAGTGGGTCTGTGGGTGAGTGAGTGAGTCTGTGTGTCAGTGAGTCAGAGTGAGACTGAGAGAGAGAGAGTAGGAATTTGTATGTGAATGAGACCATGCATTTGTGAGAGTGAAAACATGTGTGTGACTAAGAACATGTGTGTGAGTGAGAGAGTCTGAGTGGGACTGTGTGTGAGAGGGTCCGTGTGTGAGAGGGTCCGTGTGTGAGAGGGTCCGTGTGTGAGTGGGTCCGTGTGTGAGTGGGTCCGTGTGTGAGTGGGTCCGTGTGTGAGTGAGCCCGTCTGTGAGTGGGCCCATGTGTGAGTGAGTCAGAGTGAGACCGAGAGAGAAAGAGTAGGAATTTGTATGTGAATGAGACCGTGCATTTGTGAGAGTGAGGCCATGTGTGTGAATAAGAATGTGTGTGTGAGAGAGGCTGTGTGTGAGTGAGACTGTGTTCGTGAGACTGCGAGTGATCCGATGTGAGTGTGACTGTGAGTGAGAGTTTGAGTGACACAGTGAGATTAATTGAGAATGTATGATTGAGTGTGAGACTGAATATTAGTCAGACTGAATAAGATTGTGTGAGAATGTATGAGTGAGAGAGCATGTGTAATTGAGTGAGTTTGAACAAGACCATGTGTGATTGAGACTGTGAACTCAGAGTGAGATTGTGTATGAGTGAGACTATGTGAGTGTGAGAGGCAAGGTGTGTGAGAGTGAAATCGTGGGAAGTCAGAGTGATACTGTGTGTTTGAACCTCCAAGTAAGACCGTGTGAGGGTGAGACTGTGTGCGAGTGAGGCTATGTACGGGTGAGACTGCATGCGAGTGAGACTGTGTTTAGGTGAGACTCTGTGCGAGTGAGGCTGTGTGCAGGTGAGACTGTGTGTGAGTGAGACTATGTACGGGTGAGACTGCGTGCGAGTGAGACTATGTACGGGGTGGGACTGCATGCGAGTGAGACAGCGTTATGAGTGAGACTGTGTGCGAGTGAGATTATGTACAGGTGAGACTGCGTGCGAGTGAGACTGTGCGCAGGTGAGACTCTGTGTGGGTGAGACTGTGCAGTCAAATGAGACTGGCTAAGAGTGTCAGAGACAGCCTGTGTGTGAGACTGAGTTGGTGCGTGAGAGTCAAAATTGGGCATGTGTGTTATTGAGCCTGAGTTTGTGCGTGTGACACAATGTGAGTGTCTGTGTGGGAGGGAGTCAAACTACGTGTGTGAGACTGTGTGAAGTGAGAATGAGACTGTATGTGTGGGACTGAGACCATGTGTGTGAGTGAAAAAGTCAGAGTGAGACTGTGTATGCGTGTGACTGAAGCTGCAAAGTCAGTGTGATACTGTATGAGTGAGAGTGTGTGAGATTAGATTGGATTCCCTACAGTGTGGAAACAGGACCTTTGACCCCACAAGTCCACACTGCCCCTTGAAGCATCCCACCCAGACCCATCCCCCTACAACCCACACACCCCCAAACACTACGGGCAATTTAGCGCGGCCGATCCACCTCGCCTGTACATCTCTGGACTGTGGGAGGAAACCGGAGCACCCAGAGGAAACCCACGCAGACACAGAGAGAATGTACAAACTCCACACAGACACTCACCAGAGGCTGGAATCGAACCCGGGTCCCTGGCGCTGTGAGGCTGCAGTGCTAACCACTGAGCCACCGTGCCACCCTTGAGATTGTGCTTGTGATACTGTGTGAGACTGAATGTAAATGAGACTGTTTGAGAGTGTGAGGGAAGGGAGTCAGTCCATGTGTGTGAATGAGTCCATATTTGTGAGTGAAACTGAGTGTGAGTGAGGCTGCGTGAAGTGTGAGTCAGACTGACTGAGTGTGTGTGAGCGACTATAACAGGCTGTGAGAAATTGAGAGTGAGACTGTGTGTGTAAGTGTGAGACTGAATGAAACTGTCAGAGTATAACAGTGAGGGAGTGTGTGTATGACAGGATATATCTGTAAAGTGCAAGCCATCTCAGGGAAAAAAAACTAACAAACTAACCATTTATCCAGACCATTAGGTGGGATGATGAGTACTTCAGCTGGCCTGTTTGGCTCGGCCTTTAAAGTCTCCAGCCAACCTTTTGTTTCCAGAGGCTTTAACTAATTCTGGATTAAAAACCCATTGATGTTTTTAACTCACTGCAACTGCAAGAAATAAAGCATTGTTTATTATTGCCAGTGGTATTGCACTTGTTTGAGACTTTAATTAATGCTCAGCTTTATAATGAATTTATTTTGAATGGTTATATTGTGAGATGCGCGCGCGTGTAAGAGAATATATATTTGTAAAGTGCAAACCATTTTGGGGATAAAAGGTATTTAAAAGATGCACAGGGGACCAGATCACCTCAGACATGAATACTGAAATACACTTGTTGTTCCTAGTTTATCTGCTTATGTTCCATTACTCAGACCTGTCATTGTTTCAAGTGGGTCTCATTGGTTAACAGCCAATTTGAAACTCATTCATTGAACTTTTCATCTTCATGCAATCACATCTCACGTGCAGGACAGTGTTGGTTATGTATATTCACTTTTCAAATGGATCCAAAACAAAAATCCATTCAAAGTAGCAAAATATCAGGAATTTTTAACAGTATTTGAGTCTCTGTCAAATTCACATTTGCACTATGTATAAATTAACACCAGGAACAACAAGCACTTTAACATTTCTGGCATTCCTTTCTTCCACAGGCAATGTTCGAGCCTCCTTCGCAATATGAATCAATGAGCTCTGGTGAGGGA
>NW_026728665.1:25000-32899 GCF_030684315.1 Stegostoma tigrinum | reverse complement strand
GCTGTCTCTCTCTCTCTCTCTCGCTCTGTGTCTCCTATAGCTGTCTCTCTCTCTCTTATAGCTGTCTCTCTCTCACTCTCTCTCCTATAGCTGTCTGTCTCCTACAGCTGCCACTCTCTCTCTCTCTGTGTGTCTCCTACAGCTGTCTCTCTCTCTCTCTCCTATAGCTGTCTCTCTCTCTGTCTGTCTCCTACAGCTGCCTCTCTCTCTCTCTCTCTCTCTCTCTCCCCTTTAGCTGTCTGTCTCTCTCTCTCCCCTTTAGCTGTCTGTCTCTCTCTCTCTGTCTCCTACAGCTGTCTCTCTCTCTCTCTCTCTCTCTCTCTCTGTGTCTCCTACATCTGTCTCTCTCTCTCTCTGTGTCTCCTATAGCTGTCTCTCTCTCTCTGTCTCCTACAGCTGCCTCTCTCTCTCTATCTCCCTCTCCCCTTTAGCTGTCTGTGTCTCCTACAGCTGTCTCTCTCTCTCTCTCTGTGTCTCCTACATCTGTCTGTCTGTCTCTCTCTCTCTCTCCCTCTCCCCTTTAGCTGTCTGTCTCTCTCTCTGTGTCTCCTACAGCTGTCTCTCTCTCTCGCTGTGTCTCACTCTCCCTCCTTTAGCTCTCTCTCTCTCGCTGTGTCTCCTTAGCTCGCTGTTCTCTGTCTCCTCTTGCTATCTCGCTGTGTCTCCTACAGCTGTCTCTCTCTCTCTCTCCTATAGCTGTCTCTCTCTCTCTCTCATAGCTGTCTCTCTCTCTCTCTCTCTCGCTGTGTCTCCTATAGCTGCCTCTCTCTCTCGCTGTGTCTCCTATAGCTGTCTCTCTCTCTCTCTCGCTGTGTCTCCTATAGCTGTCTCTCTCTCTCGCTGTGTCTCCTATAGCTGTCTCTCTCTCTCTCGCTGTGTCTCCTATAGCTGTCTCTCTCGCTGTGTCTCCTATAGCTGCCTCTCTCTCTCTCTCTCTCTCTCTGTGTCTCCTACAGCTGCCTGTCTCTCTCTCTCTCTCTCTCGCTGTGTCTCCTATAGCTGCCTCTCTCTCTCTCTCTCTCTCTGTGTCTCCTACATCTGTCTCTCCTCTCTCTCTCTCTCTCTCTCTCTCTCTCTCTCTCTCTCTCTCTGTGTCTCCTACAGCTGCCTCTCTCTCTCTCTCTCTCTCTCTCTCTGTGTCTCCTTTAGCTGTCTCTCTCTCTCTCTCTCTCTCTCTCTCTCCTGTAGGTCTCTCTCTCTCTCTGTGTGTCTCCTACAGCTGTCTCTCTCTCTCTGTGTCTCCTACATCTGTCTCTCTCTCTCTCTCTCTCTCTCCGAGAGCTGTCTCTCTCTCTCTCTCCTATAGCTGTCTCTCTCTGTGTGTCTCCTACAGCTGTCTCTCTCTCTCTGTGTCTCCTATAGCTGTCTCTCTCTCTCTGTCTCCTACAGCTGCCTCTCTCTCCTCTATCTCCCTCTCCCCTTTAGCTGTCTGTGTCTCCTACAGCTGTCTCTCTCTGAGTGTCTCCTACAGCTGTCTCTCTCTCTCTCTCTGTGTCTCCTACATCTGTCTGTCTGTCTCTCTCTCTCTCTCCCTCTCCCCTTTAGCTGTCTGTCTCTCTCTCTGTGTCTCTACAGCTGTCTCTCTCTCTCGCTGTGTCTCACTCTCCCTCCTTTAGCTCTCTCTCTCTCGCTGTGTCTCCTTAGCTCGCTGTTCTCTGTCTCCTCTTGCTATCTCGCTGTGTCTCCTACAGCTGTCTCTCTCTCTCTCTCTCTCCTATAGCTGTCTCTCTCTCTCTCTCATAGCTGTCTCTCTCTCTCTCTCTCGCTGTGTCTCCTATAGCTGCCTCTCTCTCTCGCTGTGTCTCCTATAGCTGTCTCTCTCTCTCTCTCGCTGTGTCTCCTATAGCTGTCTCTCTCTCTCGCTGTGTCTCCTATAGCTGTCTCTCTCTCTCGCTGTGTCTCCTATAGCTGTCTCTCTCGCTGTGTCTCCTACATCTGTCTCTCTCTCTCTCTCTCTCTCTCTCTCACTCTCTCTCTCTCTCTCTCTCTGTGTCTCCTACAGCTGCCTCCTCTCTCTCTCCTCTCTCTCTCTCTCTGTGTCTCCTTTAGCTGTCTCTCTCTCTCTCTCTCTCTCTCTCTCTCTCCTGTAGCTGTCTCTCTCTCTCTGTGTGTCTCCTACAGCTGTCTCTCTCTCTGTGTCTCCTACATCTGTCTCTCTCTCTCTCTCTCTCCGAGAGCTGTCTCTCTCTCTCTCTCCTATAGCTGTCTCTCTCTGTGTGTCTCCTACAGCTGTGTCTCTCTCTCTCTCTCTCTCTCTCTCTCTCTCTCTGTGTCTCCTTTAGCTATCTCTCTCTCTCTCTCTCTCTCTCTCTCTCCTGTAGCTGTCTCTCTCTCTCTGTGTGTCTCCTACAGCTGTCTCTCTCTCTCACAGCGAGAGAGAGAGAGAGGACAGCTGTAGGAGACACAGAGAGAGAGAGAGACAGCTACAGGAGAGAGAGAGAGAGAGAGACAGCTATAGGAGACACAGAGAGAGAGACAGATGTAGGAGACACACAGAGAGAGAGAGACAGCTATAGGAGACACAGAGAGAGAGAGACAGATGTAGGAGACACACAGAGAGAGAGAGAGACAGCTATAGGAGACGCAGAGAGAGAGAGAGAGAGAGAGAGAGAGAGAGAGACAGATGTAGGAGACACAGCCAGAGAGAGAGAGAGAGAGAGAGAGAGAGCGAGAGAGAGAGAGAGACGCAGACAGCTGTAGGAGACACAGCGAGAGAGAGAGAGAGTCTCCTACAGCTGTCTGTCTCTCTCTCTCTCTCTCGCTCTCTCTCTCTCTCTCTCTCTCTGGCTGTGTCTCCTACATCTGTCTCTCTCTCTCTCTCTCTCTCTCTCTCTCTGCGTCTCCTATAGCTGTCTCTCTCTCTCTGTGTCTCCTATAGCTGTCTCTCTCTCTCTGTGTGTCTCCTACAGCTGTCTCTCTCTCACTCTCTCTTATAGCTGCTCTCTCTCTCACTCTCTCTCCTATAGCTGTCTCTCTCTCTCTGTCTCCTACAGCTGCCTCTCTTTCTCTCTCTCGCTCTCTCTCCCCTTTAGCTGTCTGTCTCTCTCTCTCTGTGTCTCCTACAGCTGTCTCTCTCTCTCTGTGTCTCCTACAGCTGTCTCTCTCTCTCTCTGTGTCTCCTACATCTGTCCTCTCTCTCTCTCTCTCTCTCTCTCTCTGTGTCTCCTACATCTGCTCTCTCTCTCTCTCTCTCTGTGTCTCCTACAGCTGCCTCTCTCTCTCTCTCTCTCTCTCTCTGTGTCTCCTTTAGCTGTCTCTCTCTCTCTCTCTCCTGTAGCTGTCTCTCTCTCTGTGTGTCTCCTACAGCTGTCTCTCTCTCTCTGTGTCTCCTACATCTGTCTCTCTCTCTCTCTCTCTCTCTCTCTCCTATAGCTGTCTCTCTCTCTCTCTCTCTCTCCTATAGCTGTCTCTCTCTCTCTCTCTCTCTCTCTCCTATAGCTGTCTCTCTCTCTCCTACAGCTGTCTCTCTCTCTCTCCCTATAGCTGTCTCTCTCTCTGTGTCTCCTACATCTGTCTCTCTCTCTCTCTCTCTCTCTCTCTCCTATAGCTGTCTCTCTCTCTCTCTCTCTCTCTCCTATAGCTGTCTCTCTCTCTCCTATAGCTGTCTCTCTCTCTCTCTCTCTCTGTCTGTCTCCTACAGCTGCCTCTCTCTCTCTCCCCTTTAGCTGTCTGTCTCTCTCTCACTCTGTCTGTCTCTCTCTCTCTCTGTGTCTCCTACAGCTGTCTCTCTCTCTCTCTCTCTCTGTGTCTCCTACATCTGTCTCTCTCTCTCTCTCTCTCTGTCTCCTATAGCTGTCTCTCTCTCTCTCGCTGTGTCTCCTACATCTGTCTCTCTCTCTCTCTCTCTCTCGCTGTGTCTCCTACAGCTGTCTCTCTCTCTCTCTCTCTCCCTCTCTGTCTCCTACAGCTGTCTCTCTCTCTGTGTCTCCTACATCTGTCTCTATCTCTCTCGCTGTGTCTCCTACAGCTGTCTCTCTCTCCCTCTCCCCTTTAGCTGTCTCTCTCTCTCTCTGTGTCTCCTACATCTGTCTCTCTCTCTCTCTCTCTCTCTCTCTCTCTCTCTCGCTGTGTCTCCTACAGCTGCTCTCTCTCTCTCTCTCTCTCCCTCTCTGTCTCCTACAGCTGTCTCTCTCTCTGTGTCTCCTACATCTGTCTCTCTCTCTCCTCGCTGTGTCTCCTGTAGCTGTCTCTCACTCTCCCTCCTTTAGCTCTCGCTCTCGCTGTGTCTCCTTAGCTCGCTGTTCGCTGTCTCTCTCTCTCGCTGTGTCCTCCTATAGCTGCCTCTCTCTCTCTCTCTCTCTCTGTGTGTCTCCTACAGCTCTCTCTCTCTCTCTGTGTCTCCTACAGCTGTCTCTCTCTCTCTCTCTGTGTCTCCTACATCTGTCTCTCTCTCTCTCTCTCGCTCTGTGTCTCCTATAGCTGTCTCTCTCTCTCTTATAGCTGTCTCTCTCTCACTCTCTCTCCTATAGCTGTCTGTCTCCTACAGCTGCCACTCTCTCTCTCTCTGTGTGTCTCCTACAGCTGTCTCTCTCTCTCTCTCCTATAGCTGTCTCTCTCTCTGTCTGTCTCCTACAGCTGCCTCTCTCTCTCTCTCTCTCTCTCTCTCCCCTTTAGCTGTCTGTCTCTCTCTCTCCCCTTTAGCTGTCTGTCTCTCTCTCTCTGTCTCCTACAGCTGTCTCTCTCTCTCTCTCTCTCTCTCTGTGTCTCCTACATCTGTCTCTCTCTCTCTCTGTGTCTCCTATAGCTGTCCTCTCTCTCTCTGTCTCCTACAGCTGCCTCTCTCTCTCTCTATCTCCCTCTCCCTTTAGCTGTCTGTGTCTCCGACAGCTGTCTCTCTCTGAGTGTCTCCTACAGCTGTCTCTCTCTCTCTCTCTGTGTCTCCGACATCTGTCTGTCTGTCTCTCTCTCTCTCCCTCTCCCCTTTAGCTGTCTGTCTCTCTCTCTGTGTCTCCTACAGCTGTCTCTCTCTCTCGCTGTGTCTCACTCTCCTCCTTTAGCTCTCTCTCTCTTCGCTGTGTCTCCTTAGCTCGCTGTTCTCTGTCTCCTCTTGCTATCTCGCTGTGTCTCCCTACAGCTGTCTCTCTCTCTCTCTCCTATAGCTGTCTCTCTCTCTCTCTCATAGCTGTCTCTCTCTCTCTCTCTCGCTGTGTCTCCTATAGCTGCCTCTCTCTCTCGCTGTGTCTCCTATAGCTGTCTCTCTCTCTCTCTCGCTGTGTCTCCTATAGCTGTCTCTCTCTCTCGCTGTGTCTCCTATAGCTGTCTCTCTCTCTCTCGCTGTGTCTCCTATAGCTGTCTCTCTCGCTGTGTCTCCTATAGCTGCCTCTCTCTCTCTCTCTCTCTCTCTCTGTGTCTCCCTACAGCTGCCTGTCTCTCTCTCTCTCTCTCGCTGTGTCTCCTATAGCTGCCTCTCTCTCTCTCTCTCTCTGTGTCTCCTACATCTGTCTCTCTCTCTCTCTCTCTCTCTCTCTCTCTGTGTCTCCTACAGCTGCCTCTCTCTCTCTCTCTCTCTCTCTCTGTGTCTCCTTTAGCTGTCTCCTCTCTCTCTCTCTCTCTCTCTCTCTTCCTGTAGCTGTCTCTCTCTCTCTGTGTGTCTCCTACAGCTGTCCTCTCTCTCTCTGTGTCTCCTACATCTGTCTCTCTCTCTCTCTCTCTCTCCGAAGCTGTCTCTCTCTCTCTCTCCTATAGCTGTCTCTCTCTGTGTGTCTCCTACAGCTGTCTCTCTCTCTCTGTGTCTCCTATAGCTGTCTCTCTCTCTCTGTCTCCTACAGCTGCCTCTCTCTCTCTCTATCTCCCTCTCCCCTTTAGCTGTCTGTGTCTCCTACAGCTGTCTCTCTCTGAGTGTCTCCTACAGCTGTCTCTCTCTCTCTCTCATAGCTGTCTCTCTCTCTCTCTCTCGCTGTGTCTCCTATAGCTGCCTCTCTCTCGCTGTGTCTCCTATAGCTGTCTCTCTCTCTCTCTCGCTGTGTCTCCTATAGCTGTCTCTCTCTCTCGCTGTGTCTCCTATAGCTGTCTCTCTCTCTCTCGTTCGCTGTGTGTCTCCTATAGCTGCTCTCTCGCTGTTCCTATAGCTCCTCTCTCTCTCTCTCTCTCTCGTGTCTCCTACAGCTGCTGTCTCTCTCTCTCTCTCTCTCGCTGTGTCTCTATAGCTGCCTCTCTCTCTCTCTCTCTCTCTGTGTCTCCTACATCTGTCTCTCTCTCTCTCTCTCTCTCTCTCTCTCTCTCTCTCTCTCTGTGTCTCCTACAGCGCCTCTCTCTCTCTCTCTCTCTCTCTCTCTGTGTCTCCTTTAGCTGTCTCTCTCTCTCTCTCTCTCTCTCTCTCTCCTGTAGCTGTCTCTCTCTCTCTGTGTGTCTCCTACAGCTGTCTCTCTCTCTCTGTGTCTCCTACATCTGTCTCTCTCTCTCTCTCTCTCTCCGAGAGCTGTCTCTCTGTCTCTCTCTGTGTGTCTCCTACAGCTGTCTCTCTCTCTCTCTCTCTCTCTCTCTGTGTCTCCTTTAGCTATCTCTCTCTCTCTCTCTCTCTCTCTCTCTCCTGTAGCTGTCTCTCTCTCTCTGTGTGTCTCCTACAGCTGTCTCTCTCTCTCCACAGCGAGAGAGAGAGAGAGCGAGAGAGAGAGACAGCTGTAGGAGACACAGAGAGAGAGAGAGAGAGAGAGAGAGACAGCTATAGGAGACACAGAGAGAGAGAGACAGATGTAGGAGACACACAGAGGAGAGAGACAGCTATAGGAGACACAGAGAGAGAGAGACAGATGTAGGAGACACACAGAGAGAGAGAGACAGCTATAGAGACGCAGAGAGAGAGAGAGAGAGAGAGAGAGAGAGACAGATGTAGGAGACACAGCCAGAGAGAGAGAGAGAGAGAGAGAGCGAGAGAGAGAGAGAGAGACAGACAGCTGTAGGAGACACAGCGAGAGAGAGAGAGAGTCTCCTACAGCTGTCTGTCTGTCTCTCTCTCTCTCGCTCTCTCTCTCTCTCTCTCTCTCTGGCTGTGTCTCCTACATCTGTCTCTCTCTCTCTCTCTCTCTCTCTCTCTCTGCGTCTCCTATAGCTGTCTCTCTCTCTCTGTGTCTCCTATAGCTGTCTCTCTCTCTCTGTGTGTCTCCTACAGCTGTCTCTCTCTCACTCTCTCTTATAGCTGTCTCTCTCTCACTCTCTCTCCTATAGCTGTCTCTCTCTCTCTGTCTCCTACAGCTGCCTCTCTTTCTCTCTCTCGCTCTCTCTCCCCTTTAGCTGTCTGTCTCTCTCTCTCTGTGTCTCCTACAGCTGTCTCTCTCTCTCTGTGTCTCCTACAGCTGCCTCTCTCTCTCTCTGTGTCTCCTACATCTGTCTCTCTCTCTCTCTCTCTCTCTGTGTCTCCTACATCTGTCTCTCTCTCTCTCTCTCTCTCTCTGTGTCTCCTACAGCTGCCTCTCTCTCTCTCTCTCTCTCTCTCTCTGTGTCTCCTTTAGCTGTCTCTCTCTCTCTCTCCTGTAGCTGTCTCTCTCTCTCTGTGTCTCCTACATCTGTCTCTCTCTCTCTCTCTCTCTCTCCGAGAGCTGTCTCTCTCTCTCTCTCTCTCTCCTATAGCTGTCTCTCTCTGTGTGTCTCCTACAGCTGTCTCTCTCTCTCTCTCTGTGTCTCCTTTAGCTATCTCTCTCTCTCTGTCTCTCTCTCTCTGTGTGTCTCCTACAGCTGTCTCTCTCTCTCTCTCTCTCTGTGTCTCCTACAGCTGTCTCTCTCTCTCTCTCTCTCTCTCTCTCTCTCGCTGTGTCTCCTACAGCTGTCTGTCTCTCTCTCTCTCTCTCTCCTATAGCTCTCTCTCTCTCTCTCTCTCTGGCTGTGTCTCCTACATCTGTCTCTCTCTCTCTCTCTCTCTCTCTCTCTGCGTCTCCTATAGCTGTCTCTCTCTCTCTGTGTGTC
>NW_026728665.1:0-17500 GCF_030684315.1 Stegostoma tigrinum | reverse complement strand
TACATCTGTCTCTCTCTCTCTCTCTCTCTCTGTCTCCTACAGCTGCCTCTCTCTCTCTCGCTGTGTCTCCTATAGCTGTCTCTCTCTCTCTCTCTGTCCCCCCTTTAGCCGTCTGTCTCTCTCTGTCTCCTGGAGCTGCCTCTCTCTCACTCTCTCTCTCCTACAGCTGTCTCTCTCTCTCTCCCCTATAGCTGTGTCTCCTACAGCTGTCTCTCTCTCTCTCCCCTATAGCTGTGTCTCCTACAGCAGCTGTCTCTCTCTCTCTCTCTCTCTCTCTCTGTCTCCTATAGCTGTCTCTCTCTCTCTCCCTTTAGCTGTCTGTCTGTCTCCTGTAGCTGTCTCTCTCTGGCTGTGTCTCCTACATCTGTCTCTCTCTCTCTCTCTCTCTCTCTCTCTGTGTCTCCTATAGCTGTCTCTCTCTCTGTGTCTCTCCTACATCTGTCTCTCTCTCACTCTCTTATAGCTGTCTCTCTCTCTCTGTCTCCTACATCTGTCTCTCTCTCTCTCTCTCTCTCTCTCGCTGTGTCTCCTGTAGCTGTCTCTCACTCTCCCTCCTTTAGCTCTCGCTCTCGCTGTGTCTCCTTAGCTCGCTGTTCGCTGTCTCTCTCTCTCGCTGTGTCTCCTATAGCTGCCTCTCTCTCTCTCTCTCTCTCTCTCTCTGTGTCTCCTACAGCTCTCTCTCTCTCTCTCTCTGTGTCTCCTACAGCTGTCTCTCTCTCTCTCCCCTATAGCTGTCTCTCTCTCTGTGTCTCCTACATCTGTCTCTCTCTCTCTCTCTCGCTCTGTGTCTCCTATAGCTGTCTCTCTCTCTCTTATAGCTGTCTCTCTCTCACTCTCTCTCCTATAGCTGTCTGTCTCCTACAGCTGCCACTCTCTCTCTCTCTGTGTGTCTCCTACAGCTGTCTCTCTCTCTCTCTCCTATAGCTGTCTCTCTCTCTGTCTGTCTCCTACAGCTGCCTCTCTCTCTCTCTCCCCTTTAGCTGTCTGTCTCCTACAGCTGTCTCTCTCTCTCTCTCTCTCTCTCTCTCTCTGTGTCTCCTACATTTGTCTCTCTCTCTCTCTGTGTCTCCTATAGCTGTCTCTCTCTCTCTGTCTCCTACAGCTGCCTCTCTCTCTCTCTATCTCCCTCTCCCCTTTAGCTGTCTGTGTCTCCTACAGCTGTCTCTCTCTCTCTCGCTGTGTCTCCTACAGCTGTCTCTCTCTCTCGCTGTGTCTCACTCTCCCTCCTTTAGCTCTCTCTCTCTCGCTGTGTCTCCTTAGCTCGCTGTTCTCTGTCTCCTATAGCTATCTCGCTGTGTCTCCTACAGCTGTCTCTCTCTCTCTCTCTCAGCTCTCTCTCTCGCTGTGTCTCCTATAGCTGCCTCTCTCTCTCGCTGTGTCTCCTATAGCTGTCTCTCTCTCTCTCGCTGTGTCTCCTATAGCTGTCTCTCTCTCTCTCGCTGTGTCTCCTATAGCTGTCTCTCTCGCTGTGTCTCCTATAGCTGCCTCTCTCTCTCTGTGTCTCCTACAGCTGCCTGTCTCTCTCTCTCGCTGTGTCTCCTATAGCTGCCTCTCTCTCTCTCTCTCTCTCTCTCTGTGTCTCCTATAGCTGCCTCTCTCTCTCTCGCTGTGTCTCCTATAGCTGTCTCTCTCTCTGTCCCCCCTTTAGCCGTCTGTCTCTCTCTGTCTCCTGGAGCTGCCTCTCTCTCACACTCTCTCTCTCCTACAGCTGTCTCTCTCTCTCTCTCTCTCACTCTGTCTCCTATAGCTGTCTCTCTCTCTCTCTCTCCCCTATAGCTGTGTCTCCTACAGCTGTCTCTCTCTCTCTCACTCTCCTACAGCTGTCTCTCTCCCCTATAGCTGTGTCTCCTACAGCTGTCTCTCTCTCTCTCTCTCTCATTCTGTCTCCTATAGCTGTCTCTCTCTCTCTCTGTCTCCTATAGCTGTCTCTCTCTCTCTCTCTGTCTCCTACAGCTGCCTTTCTCTCTCTCGCTGTGTCTCCTATAGCTGTCTCTCTCTCTGTCCCCCCTTTAGCCGTCTGTCTCTCTCTGTCTCCTGGAGCTGCCTCTCTCTCACTCTCTCTCTCTCCTACAGCTGTCTCTCTCTCTCTCTCTCACTCTGTCTCCTATAGCTGTCTCTCTCTCTCTCTCTCCCCTATAGCTGTGTCTCCTACAGCTGTCTCTCTCTCTCACTCTCCTACAGCTGTCTCTCTCCCCTATAGCTGTGTCTCCTACAGCTGTCTCTCTCTCTCTCTCTCTCATTCTGTCTCCTATAGCTGTCTCTCTCTCTCTCTGTCTCCTATAGCTGTCTCTCTCTCTCTCTCTCTGTCTCCTGTAGCTGTCTCTCTCTGGCTGTGTCTCCTACATCTGTCTCTCTCTCTCTCTCTCTCTCTGTCTCCTACAGCTGCCTCTCTCTCTCTCGCTGTGTCTCCTATAGCTGTCTCTCTCTCTCTCTCTGTCCCCCCCTTTAGCCGTCTGTCTCTCTCTGTCTCCTGGAGCTGCCTCTCTCTCACTCTCTCTCTCCTACAGCTGTCTCTCTCTCTCTCCCCTATAGCTGTGTCTCCTACAGCTGTCTCTCTCTCTCTCCCCTATAGCTGTGTCTCCTACAGCTGTCTCTCTCTCTCTCTCTCTGTCTCCTATAGCTGTCTCTCTCTCTCTCCCCTTTAGCTGTCTGTCTGTCTCCTGTAGCTGTCTCTCTCTGGCTGTGTCTCCTACATCTGTCTCTCTCTCTCTCTCTCTCTCTCTCTGTGTCTCCTATAGCTGTCTCTCTCTCTGTGTCTCTCCTACATCTGTCTCTCTCTCACTCTCTTATAGCTGTCTCTCTCTCTCTGTCTCCTACATCTGTCTCTCTCTCTCTCTCTCTCTCTCTCTCGCTGTGTCTCCTGTAGCTGTCTCTCACTCTCCCTCCTTTAGCTCTCGCTCTCGCTGTGTCTCCTTAGCTCGCTGTTCGCTGTCTCTCTCTCTCGCTGTGTCTCCTATAGCTGCCTCTCTCTCTCTCTCTCTGTGTCTCCTACAGCTGTCTCTCTCTCTCTCCCCTATAGCTGTCTCTCTCTCTGTGTCTCCTACATCTGTCTCTCTCTCTCTCTCTCGCTCTGTGTCTCCTATAGCTGTCTCTCTCTCTCTTATAGCTGTCTCTCTCTCACTCTCTCTCCTATAGCTGTCTGTCTCCTACAGCTGCCACTCTCTCTCTCTCTGTGTGTCTCCTACAGCTGTCTCTCTCTCTGTCTGTCTCCTACAGCTGCCTCTCTCTCTCTCTCTCTCCCCTTTAGCTGTCTGTCTCCTACAGCTGTCTCTCTCTCTCTCTCTCTCTCTCTCTCTGTGTCTCCTACATTTGTCTCTCTCTCTCTCTGTCTCCTATAGCTGTCTCTCTCTCTCTGTCTCCTACAGCTGCCTCTCTCTCTCTCTCTCTCTCTCCCCTTTAGCTGTCTGTCTCCTACAGCTGTCTCTCTCTCTCTCTCTCTCTCTCTCTGTGTCTCCTATAGCTGTCTCTCTCTCTCTGTCTCCTACAGCTGCCTCTCTCTCTCTCTATCTCCCTCTCCCCTTTAGCTGTCTGTGTCTCCTACAGCTGTCTCTCTCTCTCTCTCTGTGTCTCCTACATCTGTCTGTCTGTCTGTCTCTCTCTCTCTCTCCCTCTCCCCTTTAGCTGTCTGTCTCCTACAGCTGTCTCTCTCTCTCTCTCTCGCTGTGTCTCCTACAGCTGTCTCTCTCTCTCGCTGTGTCTCACTCTCCCTCCTTTAGCTCTCTCTCTCTCGCTGTGTCTCCTTAGCTCGCTGTTCTCTGTCTCCTATAGCTATCTCGCTGTCTCCTACAGCTGTCTCTCTCTCTCTCTCTCAGCTCTCTCTCTCGCTGTGTCTCCTATAGCTGCCTCTCTCTCTCGCTGTGTCTCCTATAGCTGTCTCTCTCTCTCTCTCTCGCTGTGTCTCCTATAGCTGTCTCTCTCTCTCTCTCTCGCTGTGTCTCCTATAGCTGCCTCTCTCTCTCTCTGTGTCTCCTACAGCTGCCTGTCTCTCTCTCTCGCTGTGTCTCCTATAGCTGCCTCTCTCTCTCTCTCTCTCTGTGTCTCCTACAGCTGCCTCTCTCTCTCTCGCTGTGTCTCCTATAGCTGTCTCTCTCTCTGTCCCCCCTTTAGCCGTCTGTCTCTCTCTGTCTCCTGGAGCTGCCTCTCTCTCACTCTCTCTCTCTCCTACAGCTGTCTCTCTCTCTCTCTCTCACTCTGTCTCCTATAGCTGTCTCTCTCTCTCTCTCTCCCCTATAGCTGTGTCTCCTACAGCTGTCTCTCTCTCTCTCACTCTCCTACAGCTGTCTCTCTCCCCTATAGCTGTGTCTCCTACAGCTGTCTCTCTCTCTCTCTCTCTCACTCTGTCTCCTATAGCTGTCTCTCTCTCTCTCTCTCTGTCTCCTGTAGCTGTCTCTCTCTCGCTGTGTCTCCTACAGCTGTCTCTCTCTCTCTCTCTCTCACTCTGTCTCCTATAGCTGTCTCTCTCTCTCTCTCTCTGTCTCCTGTAGCTGTCTCTCTCTGGCTGTGTCTCCTACATCTGTCTCTCTCTGTCTCCTACAGCTGCCTCTCTCTCTCTCGCTGTGTCTCCTATAGCTGTCTCTCTCTCTCTCTCTGTCCCCCCTTTAGCCGTCTGTCTCTCTCTGTCTCCTGGAGCTGCCTCTCTCTCACTCTCTCTCTCCTACAGCTGTCTCTCTCTCTCTCCCCTATAGCTGTGTCTCCTACAGCTGTCTCTCTCTCTCTCTCTCTCTGTCTCCTATAGCTGTCTCTCTCTCTCTCCCCTTTAGCTGTCTGTCTGTCTCTCTCTCTGTCTCCTGTAGCTGTCCTCTCTCTGGCTGTGGTCTCCTACATCTGTCTCTCTCTCTCTCTCTCTCTCTGTGTCTCCTATAGCTGTCTCTCTCTCTGTGTCTCTCCTACATCTGTCTCTCTCTCACTCTCTTATAGCTGTCTCTCTCTCTCTGTCTCCTACATCTGTCTCTCTCTCTCTCGCTGTGTCTCCTACAGCTGTGTCTCCTACAGCTGTCTCTCTCTCGCTGTGTCTCCTGTAGCTGTCTCTCACTCTCCCTCCTTTAGCTCTCTCTCTCTCTCTCGCTGTGTCCTCCTTAGCCGGCTGTTCTCTGTCTCTATAGCTGCCTCTCTCTCTCGCTGTGTCTCCTGTAGCTGTCTGTCTCTCTCTCTCTCTCTGTCTCCTACAGCTGCCTCTCTCTCTCTCTCGCTGTGTCTCCTATAGCTGTCTCTCTCTGTCTCCTACAGCTGTTGTGTCTCTCTCTCTCTCTCGCTGTGTCTCTACAGCTGTGTCTCTCTCACTCTCTCTCTCTCGCGCTGTGTCTCCGACAGCTGTCTCTCTCTCTCTCTCGCTGTGTCCTCCTTAGCCGGCTGTTCTCTCTCTCACTCTCTGGCTGTGTCCTCCTACATCTGTCTCTCTCTCTCTCTCTGTGTGTCTCTACAGCTGCCTGTCTCTCTCTCTCTCCCCCCTTTAGCCGTCTGTCTCTCTCTCACTCCCTCTCTCTCTCCCCCCTATAGCTGTCTCTCTCTCACTCTCCTCTCTCCTATAGCTGTCTCTCTCTCCACTCTCTCTCTCCTATAGCTGTCTCTCTCTCTGTCTCCTATAGCTGCCTCTCACTCTCTTACTTCCTCTCTCACTCCCTCTCTCTCTCCCCCCTATAGCTGTCTCTCTCTCCCGTGTCTCCTACAGCTGCCTCTCTCTCTCCTATAGCTGCCTCTCTCTCTCTGTCTCCTACATCTGTCTCTCTCTCTCTGTGTCTCTCCTACATCTGTCTCTCTCTCACTCTCTCTGTCTCCTACAGCTGTCTGTGTGTCTCCTGTAGCTGTCTCTCTCTCTCTCTGTGTCTCCTATAGCGCTCTGTCTGTGTCCCCCTGATGAGCTGACACTGATATCTGGGTAGGTGTGGAATGGGATCTGAGATCTGAACCTGATGCAAATCGGCCGCGCGTTCTCTCCAAGAGAGACATTCTCGACCTGAAACCCTGTCTGACCTCTCTCTCCTTCTCTCTCCCCCTGACCCCCACCCCACCCCTCCCCAAGGCGGATCTACCCCATCCTCAGGCACTAACCCCTTCAGCGTTTGCCCACTGACCCAGAGCTTATCCCTTCAACCAGCTACGCGCTAGTCCTGTCCTACCGCCTCCAGGCGCAACCCCCCTCCTCCCGGCCCCCAGCGTGATGCCCACACCCGGTCGCAGCACCAGTCCCCCCTCAATGGCTTCGCCCCTCACCCAGCTGTTCCGGTCACCACCATGACCAACCCCTTCCTGCTATAATGGATGGCCGCACCTACCCAGGAGGCGGCTTCTCTGGGACACCACCCCCCCTCCCCCTTCCTCACCCCCTTCTGCTAACCACTCTCCGACAGGTGAAAAGGGATCACTCGGTGGATCGCTCTGTTTCTCTCGGACCGCCGTCTGAAGCTTCCCGAGTTCCTGCGCCACAGGAAGGACCCTGAGCGTTTTCACTTTTTTTTTCAAACTTTTTTTTTCTCTTTTTCGTCGGCAAAGAAAAACCAAATGAATGTACATTTTTAAGATAATTTATTTTGCTTCATATGTGTGTCTATGTATGTATATAAAAAAAATCTGAGAGGATATATATATTAAAAAAAGGAAAGGGGTTATCTTCACTTTAATTTAGCATTTCTCTTTAGCGTTAAGGAAGTTGGTGCGGTGTTGAAGGGGGGAAAACTGGGGGCCCTAAACATGTTGATTATTATTTTTTGAATAATGTATGATAATCCTGGTTCGTGCGGGGCCCCTGGCTGTGACAAAGACTAATAAACTTCGGTGATTGCTTTCCATTACAATCTCGCATGTGTGGTGTGTGATGTCTACCGGACCTGGTTAGGCATTGTGGGTGATTTAGCCCCTGGGAGAACGTGGCCACCTCCCACCAGCATCGTTTAGTTGCTTGACAAAGCCACCAGAGCAAGCGATCACATTAAAAATCCAAAATGTCTACATCATCTGAGGTGCCTTTTTCCAAACGATCAACTATGGGTCCAGGCCCGAAACGTCCAGCTTTCCTGCTTGGCCAGCTGTGTTCATCCAGCTCTACACAGCCCCCGCCTCCCACTTGGAGTAACATGCCCGACCATCACTGAGAATAGCGAGCACGTTGAAGCGACTGCTGGACCACAGTGAAGTGAGGGGAACGTAGGTTAGGTTAATTTTTGGATTACCATGATTCCACGGCACAGCATTGGGGGCTGAAGGGCCTGTACTGTGCTGTACTTTTCTATGCTCGGGGAGGGGAAGAAGAGAGAAGAACCTATAGGGTGCAGTGTCCTGCAGCGAGTGACTCCTGTCCTGACACCACCACCCATCAATGAACAAGGCCCAGGCAGGATGTTTGGGGGGGGGGGGGGGGGGGGGGGGGAGAAAGAGGAGGAGAAGGGTAGGACTGCTGCAACAACGCTGTCCCAAGGACACAGCAGGCACCCGCCCCCCCCCCCAACTCCGTCAAACCTCGGGGGGGGGCCACACACACATACAGGTCCAGGAAGACAGAGTGGCCACCGGAGGAGATCCGCACCCTGTTTTACTGAGAAATGGAGGGGGGGTGTGGGGAAGAAGAAGGGGAGAGACACAGACAAGCCGCGGGCTCGTGGCATCTTCGTGTTTTATTATGAATTCGTAAAAACAGAGGGTTAAGCCCACCCTCCCCTCCCCTCCCCCCAAAACCCAACCCCTCTCACAACCTCGATGTCCTGCCCTGCCCCCACCCTCCCCTGGAATTTGCAACGCTGCTGTTAAAACAGATTTTTTTTGTCCCCTGTCCCGACTCCGCACCCCCCCGGTGTATCACCGCATCACGTCTTACAAGCCCAAAGCAGGGAGGGGGGGGGGGGGCAGGGAAGACAGAGGGAGGGAGCCCCCCCCCGCCCCACAACCAGCAGATTCGGGGAGGGGGGAGAGAGAGCGAGAGAGAAAGAAAGATCGGTTGGGGGGGGGGGAAGAGAGCAACAGCGGTGAGGAAGGACAGAGAGTGGGTGAGAGATACACACAGACAGTGGGGAAGGAGACATGGGAAGGGGGCGGGGGGGGGGTGTTGAGAGAAACGAAGCCCTCATTCCCACCCCGCGGCCCCCCCCAACAAACACCTGACCACTGCTCCCCCACTCCAGTGACAGCAGGGGTATGAAAAAAAACCCATACACATCAACACAGCGAGCCATAGAATGGGATCCTCCTGTGCAGGGGGAGTGAGGAAAAAGGTGGGGAGGGTTGTGGAGGGAGAGAACAGGAACTAAACAAATAAGACGGGGCGGGGGGGGGCGGAACGGGAAGCGTACACTCGTTTGTTTAAAAAAAAAGGAGAGAGAGAGAGACACAGAGAGAGACAGATGGTGTTTGCCGGTTCGTGGGCACAGGCTCGGCGTTCCCCCCGTGTTCTGGCTCTACCAGAAATCCCGACGATGATACGAGTCTGGTTCACAGTACTTGGTGACCACCACGCGGTTGGCGAACTTACGGCCTGCCAGGCCCTGCATGGCTTTCTGGCAGTCGAGGATGGAGACAAATTCCACAAAAATCTGTCGGCGAAGGGAGAGAGAGAGAGAGGGGGAGGAGGGTCAGCGCCAGCGGCAGAGACGGGGAACCGCGACGCTAGCAGGGGGGGGTGGAATCGAACGCTGGGAGAAACGGCGAAAGCGAGTCAGGAGATGGGAGACTTCGGAGGGTCGCAAGTGCTGCGGAGATAGGGAGGGAGGGGATTTGAACAGGAGGGTGAGGGCTGTAGGGGCTGGAGGAGGTGACGGAGATAGGAAGGGAGGGATTTGAACAGGAGGGTGAGGGTGTAGGAGGTGACGGAGATAGGGAGGGAGGGGATTTGAACAGGAGGGTGAGGGCTGGAGGGGCTGGAGGAGGTGACGGAGATAGGGAGGGAGGGGATTTGAACAGGAGGGTGAGGGCTTGTAGGGGCTGGAGGAGGTGACGGAGATAGGGAGGGAGGGGATTTGAACAGGAGGGTGAGGGCTGTAGGGGCTGGAGGAGGTGACGGAGATAGGGAGGGAGGGGATTTGAAAGGAGTGTGAGGGCTGTAGGGGCTGGAGGAGGTGACGGAGATAGGGAGGGAGGGGATTTGAACAGGAGGGTGAGGCTGTAGGGGCTGGAGGAGGTGACGGAGATAGGGAGGGAGGGGATTTGAACAGGAGGGTGAGGGCTGTAGGGGCTGGAGGAGGTGACGGAGATAGGGATCGGGAGCGGATTTGAACAGGAGGGTGAGGGCTGGAGGAGGTGACGGAGATAGGGAGGGGATTTGAACAGGAGGGTGAGGGCTGTAGGGGCTGGAGGAGGTGACGGAGATAGGGAGGGAGGGGATTTGAACAGGAGGGGGAGGGCTGTAGGGGCTGGAGGAGGTGGCGGAGATAGGGAGGGAGGGGATTTGAACAGGAGGGTGAGGGCTGTAGGGGCTGGAGGAGGTGACGGAGATAGGGAGCGGATTTGAACAGGAGGGGTGAGGATTGTAGGGGCTGGAGGTGGTGACGGAGATAGGGAGGGAGGGGATTTGAACAGGAGGGTGAGGGCTGTATGGGCTGGCGGAGATAGGGAGGGAGGGGAGTTGAACAGGAGGGTGAGGGCTGTAGGGGCTGGAGGAGGTGATGGAGATAGGGAGGGAGGGGATTTGAACAGGAGGGTGAGGGTTGCCGAGGGGGAGCCGTCGTACCTTGCCGCAGCCCCGGCACCTCCAGCCCGTCGATGGGCCGCGGATCTCGATGGATTTGACCATGCCATACTTGCTGCATTCCTCGCGTACATCCTCCACTATCTCCTCGTACTCCTCGTCGTCCACCAGCTCATCTGGGGTGATCATGTTCATCAGGCACAGGATCTCCGTTGGCATCCCCGCCATCTGGACCTGCGTTGACACCAGGCCGGGCACTTGCAAGAGTGACCGGGGTCTGGTTTATCGTGTTCTGGGGGTGGGACGGGTGAGACGGAGAGAGGGAGGGTGAGGCGTCAGTCTTTGAGGCCCGAAGTCCGCCGGCTTATACCCCCCGCACCGTGCAGACACGGACAGGGAGAGACAGCGTCCCACAGACACACACCATACCCCTCCACAGACAGAGAGACAGAGAGAGACAGAGAGAGACAGAGAGTGAGAGAGAGTGAGAGAGAGTGAGAGTGAGAGAGAGTGAGAGAGAGTGAGAGAGAGTGAGAGAGAGTGAGAGAGAGTGAGAGAGAGTGAGAGAGAGTGAGAGAGAGAGAGAGAGAGTGAGAGAGAGTGAGAGAGAGTGAGAGAGAGTGAGAGAGAGAGAGAGAGTGAGAGAGAGTGAGAGAGAGAGAGAGAGAGTGAGAGAGAGTGAGAGAGAGTGTGAGAGAGAGTGTGAGAGAGAGAGAGAGAGAGAGAGAGAGAGTGAGAGTCCCACACACACACACCACACCCCCTCCACTGCTCTCAGCGTCCAGTCAGACAGAGAGAGAGAGAGAGAGACAGACAGACAGTGTCCACAGACACACACCATACCCCTCCACTGCTCTCAGCGTCCAGACAGAGAGAGAGAGAGAGAGACAGAGACAGTGTCCCACAGACACACACCACCCCCCTCTCCACTGCTCTCAGCATCCAGACAGAGCGACAGAGACAGCATCCCACAGGCTCACATCCCACTGCTCTCTCGGCGTCCACACAGAGACAGCGAGAGATACAGACTGCGTCCGCAGAGTACAGAGAGTGCGCTCCATCTCCCATTGAAACAGGGCACCCTCCCCCACCAACACCACATCGTGGGAACCAGCGAAACAAACAGAACCGTCTCACAGCCCATCCCTCCTCCCTCTCCGAATGCAAGCTTCTCCGTGCTTTAAGCCAGGGTGTTTGGTGGGGGGGGGGGGTGCGGTTTGGTTTCGGGGCCTGAACAATAGCCCCATCTGGTTGTGAGCACGCACACAAATCCCAGGCACGATCAGGGAGAACCCACCGCCCACCACCTCCCTTGACGTTCAATGACATTCCCATCACTGAAAACCGTTCCCCGCCTCCACCATGGAACAGAAAGTTAACCAGGAACTCCAGACCCCCCCCCCCGCCAAAAAAAATTCATAACAGCAGCTACAGGAGCTGGGAATCCACCAGCGAGTGACTCCCGTCCACCCAAACTCACTCCAAAAGGCAGGAGGGGGGGAAACTCCCCCCACCCCCGCCGGGTCGTGGGGGGGGGGGGGGAGAACACCTCCGACAATGCTCCAGAAGCTCAGCACCGTCTCAGGGACGAAGCGGCTGCACACCCCCACCCTCTCCTCACTCTACCGTCAACCCCATCTCGATCGACATGCTCTTCGACACTCGCTCCCCTGCTACAAACACACGGCCGCAGCAGCGCGTAGCAACCAGGAGACCTCGCCGAAACCAGGCACCTCTACCTCCCCCAACCCTTGTTTTTTGGCAGGTTGGGTCAGGAGGGGAGGAGGAGGATGAGAACACCACCCCCCCCGCCCCCAATCGCCCCCTGCCCCTTTCTGAAGGTAGCGCTAACGTCACGCTGTAATGTTCTAGGTTAGTCCTGATCAGGCTCTCTCTTGCTCCCCTGCACCCCGACTCCACCCAAACAAGATCCTCGCCACGTCCACGTCCCCCCACACCTACCGGAGTGGCGTTCTTCGCCCCCACGCTGGCCCTTTGGACTATCAGCTTCTTGTCCCCGAGTTGCATACCATTCAGTCCCGCGATGGCCTGTAAGAGAAGAGGGGTAACGTCGGGGGTGGGGGGAGAGGGGATCAGTGGATGTGGTGGGGACGGGGAGGGAGGTGGGCAAGTGTGGGAGAGTCGGGGGAGGCAGGGCGGGTAGGAGAGGTCAGAGGGCGTTGGGGGGGGAGGAGAGGTCAGAGGACGTGGGGGGGGGAGGGAGGGGTGGGGAAACAGCAGAGACAGCGGGAGGAGAGTCAGGGGAAAGGTGGGGAGGGAGAGAAGGGTAGGGGAGGTCAGAGGACGTGTGGGGGGGGGCAAGAAGATGGAGAAATATCGGGGGGGGGGAGGAGAGGTCAGAGGATGTGAGGGAGGGAGGGGTGGGGAAACGGCGGAGTCAGCGGGGGGGAGGGAGAGAGAGGGAAGGGAGGAAGGGGGAGATGACGGGGAGGGGGGGGGGGGGGGGGCGGTGAAGAGGGGGAGAGGGGAGGGAGGCGGGGTGGTCAAAGAAGGACATGACTTAGTTCTCGCAGGCGGTGTAGCGCGGCAGTTAGCTAGGGAGGAGGAGAGCAGCTGCCCTTGTTCGATGGTCTCTGAAACCAATGGGGGGAGAAGAACAGAGAAAAATTCATCATCGGATCGATGCAAAGGACACCAGAACATTTACTGAAGGGGACGGGTTGGTGGGGGGAGGGGGGGGGTCGCTTTGGTGCGGGGTGTTTTTTTTAAGCTCTCGGCTGGTCCGCAGCTTCGGGGGTGGGGGGGGGGGGGGGGAAGGAGTGGGGTAGCTGCGAGGAGGTGTTGTGCGCGCACACACACACACACACACACACACACACACACACACACACACACACACACACACACACACACACACAAATGCATAACTCCCGGCAAACACCTTGTGAAGGGCAGCAGGGTCAGCGCAGGCACCGGAGGTGTGCCTCCCACCCATCTCCCCGACTGAATGCGCACCGCGCACCACCCCACCCAACCTCGACCTTCAATTTGCACCCCGCCAACTCCCTTAACAGCTCTTCCAGAATTGGGATTGGGGACTAGGGAGGGGAGGCTGGATTATGGAGCTCGAGCTCCCCCCACCGCCTCCCACAGTATATCAATCTCCCCCAACAGTGCGGCGCTCCCTCAGTACTGGCACCGGGAGGGAGGGAGGGAGGGAGTGTCAGCCTGGATTATGGAGCTCGAGTCCCCCCCCCCCCAGAGTATATCCCTCTCCCCCCGACAGTGCGGCGCTCCCTCAGTACTGGCACCGGGAGGGAGGGAGTGTCGGCCTGGATTATGGAGCTCGAGTCCCCCCCCCCAGAGTATATCCCTCTCCCCCCGACAGTGCGGCGCTCCCTCAGTACTGGCACCGGAGGGAGGGAGTGTCGGCCTGGATTATGGAGCTCGAGTCCCCCCCCCGCCAGAGTATATCCCTCTCCCCGACAGTGCGGCGCTCCCTCAGTACTGGCACCGGGAGGGAGGGAGGGAGGGAGTGTCAGCCTGGATTATGGAGCTCGAGTCCCCCCCCCCCCCCCCCCCCGAGTATATCCATCTCCCCCCGACAGTGCAGCGCTCCCTCAGTACTGGCACCGGGAGGGAGGGAGTGTCGGCCTGGATTATGGAGCTCGAGTCCCCCCCCCCAGAGTATATCCCTCTCCCCCCGACAGTGCGGCGCTCCCTCAGTACTGGCACCGGGAGGGAGGGAGTGTCGGCCTGGATTATGGAGCTCGAGTCCCCCCCCCGCCAGAGTATATCCCTCTCCCCCGACAGTGCGGCGCTCCCTCAGTACTGGCACCGGGAGGGAGGGAGGGAGGGAGTGTCGGCCTGGATTATGGAGCTCGAGTCCCCCCCCCCCCAGAGTATATCCATCTCCCCCCGACAGTGCGGCGCTCCCTCAGTACTGGCACTGGGAGGGAGGGAGTGTTCGCCTGGATTATGGAGCTCGAGTCCCCCCCCACCCAGAGTATATCCCTCTCCCCCCGACAGTGCGGCGCTCCCTCAGTACTGGCACCGGGAGGGAGGGAGGGAGGGAGTGTCGGCCTGGATTATGGAGCTCGAGTCCCCCCCCCCACCCCCAGAGTATATCCCTCTCCCCCCGACAGTGCGGCGCTCCCTCAGTACTGGCACCGGGAGGGAGGGAGTGTCGGCCTGGATTATGGAGCTCGAGTCCCCCCCCCGCCAGAGTATATCCATCTCCCCCCGACAGTGCGGCGCTCCCTCAGTACTGGCACTGGGAGGGAGGGAGTGTTCGCCTGGATTATGGAGCTCGAGTCCCCCCCCACCCCAGAGTATATCCCTCTCCCCCCGACAGTGCGGCGCTCCCTCAGTACTGGCACCGGGAGGGAGGAGGGAGGGAGGGAGTGTCGGCCTGATTATGGAGCTCGAGTACCCCCCCCTCCCAGAGTATATCCATCTCCCCCCGACAGTGCGGCGCTCCCTCAGTACTGGCACCAGGAGGGAGGGAGTGTCGGCCTGGATTATGGAGCTTGAGTCCCCCCCACCGCCAGAGTATATCCATCTCCCCCCGGGACAGTGCGGCGCTCCCTCAGTACTGGCACCGTGAGGGAGGGAGTGTGGGCCTGAATTCCTGCACCCTAACTGCTAGCGTGTACGCAGAGGTGATAGGTATCTTTGTGAGCTGTGCTGCTGAGAGGGAGACCGTGGCCAATCGCTCCAGGGTACCCCACACCCCTACCCCCAAGATGCAGCGTGACCAGGGTCAGTAGATGCAGAGCTCCTGCATCACCCCACATTACCTGATCAGTGACGTTGATGTCAACATATTCACAGAAAGCGTAGCCCTTGGACAGCCCAGTGGCGCTGTCTTTCACCAGGTTGAAGGCTTTCAGAGGTCCAAAAGATGTGAGAAGCTCCTTCACCTGGAAACGAGGGAAGGAGCAGTTACAAATGTAATGTGACTAACAGGGTCTGTGAGGGGGTGGGGAGCGAGCGCACCAGGGTCTGAAAGAGAGGGAGAGAGAGAGAGAAAGAGGATTGGGGGAGCGAGGGCAAGTGACAGGGACAGCGCGCGCGAGTGTCAAAGAGAAAGAGGATAGGTGAGTGAAAGCGAGGGAGAGGGAGCGCAAGGGCGAGTGATAGAGGGGACAGGTGACTGAGAGCTTGTGTGAGGGAGAGGGGGGGGAGACGGGGGGGGGAGAGAGAGAGAGACACAGAGAGAGAGAGAGAGAGAGAGAGACAGAGAGAGAGACACAGAGAGAGAGAGACACAGAGAGAGAGAGAGACAGAGAGAGAGAGAGAGACAGAGAGACAGAGAGACAGGAGAGACAGAGAGACAGAGAGACAGAGAGACACAGAGAGAGAGAGAGAGAGAGAGAGACAGAGAGACAGAGACAGAGACAGAGACAGAGAGACAGAGAGACAGAGAGAGAGAGAGAGAGAGAGAGAGAGACAGAGAGAGAGACAGAGAGAGAGAGAGAGAGAGAGAGAGAGTGTGTGATAGAGAGGGAGACAGAGAGGAAGAAAGCGAGATGGGGCAAGGGTGAGTGAGCGAGGCAGAAGATGGACGAGTGAGAGCTCGTGTGTGTGAAAGCGCGTGCGCGTGAGTAGGCTTTAGACTGGATTATAAAGTGGAGTCATGCCTGGTTACCTGATCATCATTAAGGTAGTTCGGCAGGCCCCCGATGAACAGCTTGTGGGGGGAGTCGGGGACAACTGTAGACACAACACCTGGACACAGAGCGAGAGAGGGGCACAGTGAGAATGGCCAGCCATTCAATAAACTGCTTCGTATCAGGACGGTCTCCCCTGGCACAACGATCTGAGCTGGGGGGACAGCAGAAAGCTACAAGAGAAAACTCTTTCAACAAATCAAACGCAGTCAAATCCTCACCCTCCTCTTCAAACCCCCTCCCCATCTCCGTCACCTCCTCCAGCCCCGACAGCCCTCACCCTCCTGTTCAAATCCCCTCCCTCCTATCTGCATCACCTCCTCCAGCCCCGACAGCCCTCACCCTCCTGTTCAAATCCCCTCCCTCCCTATCTCCGTCACCTCCTGCAGCCCTACAGCCCTCACCCTCCTGTTCAAATCCCCTCCCTCCCTGTCTCCGTCACCTCCTGCAGCCCCTACAGCCCTCACCCTCCTGTTCAAATCCCCTCCCTCCCTGTCTCCATCACCTCCTCCAGCCCCTACAGCCCTCACCCTCCTGTTCAATCCCCTCCCTCCCTATCTCCGTCACCTCCTCCAGCCCCTACAGCCCTCACCCTCCTGTTCAAATCCCCTCCCTCCCTATCTCCGTCACCTCCTCCAGCCCCTACAGCCCTCACCCTCCTGTTCAAATCCCCTCCCTCCCTATCTCCGTCACCTCCTCCAGCCCCTACAGCCCTCACCCTCCTGTTCAACCCCCTCCCTATCTCCATCACCTCCTCCAGCCCCTACAGCCCTCACCCTCCTGTTCAAACCCCCTCCCTCCCTATCTCCGTCACCTCCTCCAGCCCTACAGCCCTCACCCTCCTGTTCAAATCCCCTCCCTCCCTATCTCCGTCACCTCCTCCAGCCCCTACAGTCCGCACCCTCCTGTTCAAATCCCCTCCGTGCCTATCGCCGTCACCTCCTCCAGCCCCTACAGCCCTCACCCTCCTGTTCAAACCCCCTCCCTATCTCCGTCACCTCCTCCAGCCCCTACAGCCCTCACCCTCCTGTTCAAACCCCCTCCCTATCTCCGTCGCCTCCTCCAGCCCCTACAGCCCTCACCCTCCTGTTCAAATCCCCTCCCTCCCTATCTCCGTCACCTCCTCCAGCCCCTACAGCCCACACCCTCCTGTTCAAATCCCCTCCCTCCCTATCTCCGTCACCTCCCCAGCCCCTACAGCCCTCACACTCCTGTTCAAATCCCCTCCCTCCCTATCTCCGTCACCTCCTCCAGCCCTACAGCCCTCACCCTCCTGTTCAAATCCCCTCCGTGCCTATCGCCGTCACCTCCTCCAGCCCTTACAGCCCTCACCCTCCTGTTCAAACCCCCTCCTATCTCCGTCACCTCCTCCAGCCCCTACAGCCCTCACCCTCCTGTTCAAATCCCCTCCCTCCCTATCTCCGTCACCTCCTCCAGCCCCTACAGCCCACACCCTCCTGTTCAAATCCCCTCCCTCCCTATCTCCGTCACCTCCTCCAGCCCCTACAGCCCTCACCCTCCTGTTCAAATCCCCTCCCTCCCTATCTCCGTCACCTCCTCCAGCCCCTACAGCCCTCACCCTCCTGTTCAAAAACCCTCCCTCCCTATCTCCGTCACCTCCTCCAGCCCCTACAACCCTCACCCTCCTGTTCAAATCCCCTCCCTCCCCATCTCCGTCACCTCCTCCAGCCCTCACCCTCCTGTTCAAATCCGCTCCCTCCCTATCTCCGTCACCTCCTCCAGCCCCTACAGCCCTCACCCTCCTGTTCAAATCCCTCCCTCCCTATCTCCATCACCTCCTCCAGCCCCTACAACCCTCACCCGCCTGTTCAAATCCCCTCCCTCCCTGTCTCCGTCACCTCCTCAGCCCCTACAGCCCTCACCCTCCTGTTCAAACCACCTCCCTATCTCCGTCACCTCCTCCAGCCCCTACAGCCCTCACCCTCCTGTTCAAATCCCTCCCTCCCTATCTCCATCACCTCCTCCAGCCCCTACAACCCTCACCCGCCTGTTCAAATCCCCTCCCTCCCTATCTCCGTCACCTCCTCCAGCCCCTACAGCCCTCACCCTCCTGTTCAAACCACCTCCATATCTCCGTCACCTCCTCCAGCCCCTACAGCCCTCACCCTCCTGTTCAAACCCCCTCCCTCCCTATCTCCGTCACCTCCTCCAGCCCCTACAGCCCACACCCTCCTGTTCAAATCCCCTCCCTCCCTATCTCCGTCACCTCCTCCAGCCCCTACAGCCCTCACCCCTC